>NC_135720.1:4653734-4953734 GCF_964656455.1 Halichoerus grypus | reverse complement strand
TCCTTAAAGAAGAGTTAAAAATTCAAGACTTTTGCAATCTAATCTGAGCACGGAAGCCTTTGGAATTTTAACTTTTCTCCCCCTGATATTTCCCACTTACCTTTCCTATACTTTGAGAACAATTATTTTTAGCAAGTCTGCTTTTGTAGTAGCTTCCAGAGCATTCAACTTAGTTTTCATAGAAATGTCTTTCTTTTTGCATTGATATATTGTTAATTTTTGTAATACTGATTCAAGTGATTGCAATTGTAAGCTCAGCTAGTGGAATGGGGTTTGGGAGCAAACACAATGAACCCTTTGGAGTAAACAACTCAACTGGAGAGAATATAACAGAGCCATGAACATTCGCATCCACCACAGACATCAGTCAGGTGTCTTCTGGGGGAAATTGAGAGGTTTCTGGTGAGCTGGTTAAATAAAAGTTGGCTAAGAACAGTTCCATTGTAGCAGGTCATGTGGGACACAAATATTTATCTCCAAATGTATTTTTATAAAGGCCTGTGCCCCATAGCATTCAGATAATTATTTTTATTTTACCTAAAAAGTGAAATAGCCTGCCTAGGGGATCCTGATGGTCTCACTATCTGAGATACAAATACACTTCCTTTCTTCCTCCATTGGGCTCCAGAGTTATTTCACTTTGTGTTGTCAGGCCCTGGGCTACCACATGTTTACTGAAATCATCCAGATTCATCAGAAGGTTGAGTCCAAGTTCACCAAGGTCACCCCTCGCCAGTCCAGCAGTCCAGCTCTTACCTGGAAACGAGAAGCCAGTGGTCCCTAATTGACCCAAACCCTCCCTGTGGCCCAGGGGCCACCCCGAATCATTATCTCGTACACTAACCTAGCACAGCTCTCCCAGACTCTTATGTTTCCGATTCTCAGAGTCCCGGATTGCACACACATCGATGCAGGATTGCAGCTTTGAATAAATAAGGTCAGGGCACCTATTTCCTTGCTTCAGTGATAATTTCATCACACATAGCCTGAAAAACAGTTGCCTTCTCCTTGAGAAAGGCAAACATCCACAACTCTGTGATCCTATGGCTGCATCCCCTTTTGAGCTCATAGGTCTCTTTTTTTTTTTATGACCACAGCCCCGCTGTTGCCTATAATGCAGTCACTGAGGTAACTGCCAGCAAATGGACTCTGGGAGCTAGTCTGTCAACCAGGGCCCATCTCTCCACTTCATTCAAGGTTTTTAAGAGTTCTGCTAGGACAGCATCTGGCAGAAATATCTAATCCGGGTGTTTACAGTATCAGCCCTTCTAACTCCTACCCATCACGCTCTCATTCCCACTGGCCCAAACTTCTGCTCTCTTGGGAGTGTGCCTGGTTTCTTCCATTGATTTCTCCTTCTTCTGGAGGAGAACTCCCCTATTTCAAATGTCAGGTCCCATCTGCCACTGTTGGCCACCTTTATGATTTTGAAACGCCCGGGAAATAGAGCATAAAAGCCAGGCGGGCTACGTTGAAATGGAAAGCCCTTGGGCTCATGCTTCCGCTGGGCTTGCAATAGCTGATGATCCAAAAAAGTTGTCTTTATGATATTAACCGTCATAAGCTGATGACACTTTGAATGATCGTGTGTGATACCGTGAGGGTGCTTGCAGATGGAAACATGAACGTTTGAACTCCATCAAGAGATGTGGCTAGAATGTGGGGAACCAAATCTTGGCTCAAGGCCTGGATCCCCGTCACGGTAACACCGTGAGCAAATGAACTAGAATGGGAAATTTTGTCAGACGCACTTCATTTCCCCTAGGATAATGGATGGTTCGTCGTGGCACGAGGCCAGACTCCTGGGGCCCTCGGAGAGCTGTAGGCTGTGCGGCACTTGATGGCACCAAAACTTCGAGCTCTGTGTATTGAAACTGTGCATCTCAATAAATTTCCCTTTCCTTTCTCACAGCCAAATGGGAGGAGAGTCTGAAAGACCATGTTTTTAGATGTGTACCATCTGGATGTAAGAAGCTGTATTGCCAACATCAGGGAAACTGGTCCCTCTCCTTAGGAAGGCCTGATAATAGTAACTAGGCACATGAAGGTGGAAATGAGAAGACAAAAGGGCTTATGAGTTCTCAACAGGACACACGCTTATTTTAATTCTAGGCTATTAAAAAATGGTTTGAAGTGATTCACATTATTACATAAATCATAGCAAGGTTTTAAAAATAAACATAGATTAGGATAAAGGAAAAAACACGAGTAGGGAAAAAAACAAAACCAGTGAATGCATGTATTAAGTTCCTTTGCAGTAATTAGCAGAGGATAGAAGATTTGACTGAGTGTCCTAGCGTACAAAGAACAAAGAAACAGCTGCTTGAAATAGATGCAGCTTTTGTTCTGATGCTTAGATGGTAAAGAAATTTAAATTTTAGACGCTCCTAAAGGAGACTTTTGGAATTTATTGAACCATATCCTCAAACATATCTGCATATTAAATGCAAAAATAGTGTTCCAGTATTTCTTTTAAGATTCACCAATTCGTGCCAATGGCATGACACCAAAGCACGATTTGATAAAAACAAGTCAATGATGAGTTAATGCAGTTGAGATACTGATATGCTTGTTTGATCCAATAATAACATGTAAATTATCCAGAAGAATAAAGAGCTGCTCAGCTCGAAGAAGGACCAGTGATGGCATCACCTAACTAGCGCCTTTTGTAATAAAGTTCTCAAAGAAGACAGACTCAGCAATGCACACACACGTAGGATTGTGTTTCCGGCTTAGGGGAGCATCCTTCAGACAAGAACCAGTTGCTCATGCACTGTCCTATAAGTTAACCTGTAAGCATTCAAGAAGTAAACAAAACAGAATAAGAAAGGAAGAAAAAGGAAAGATGCATAAATCACCAAATTTTCCTTTCCCCAAATCACGATGGTATTCGCTTTTCTTTTCTGTTGGAAACATTTCTTTTAGCTTTTCTATTTAGACCATGATTTGTCTCAAGTTAATTTTTTGTGTATGGTGTAAGGTGTAGAGATTAAATTTTTTTCATATCTAATAAATGGATTAATATTTGTTGAAAACCTCATCGCTTCTCTAATGAATTGCAATGGGGTCTTTTTCATAAATGGAGTGACTGTGTGGGTTTGGGACTCTTTTGGACACTCTGGTCTATTATGATCTATTACAATGGTCTACGAATCTACCCTTGCCCAGCATCACACTGTATTGATATCAACATTATATGTTCTCCAGCTTTTTACTTTATTAGCTTCAGCTTGGCTATTCTAGTCCCTTCCTATTTACATATACATTTTAAAATTAGCTTGCTACAAAATAAACCTTCTGGGATTGCATTGACTCTTTGCTTCAATATTGGGAGAATTAACTTTTTAACAATATTGACCTATCCAATTGATGAACACAATAAGTCCCTCCTCTTATTTAGGTAGTCTTTCATTTCTCTGTTATATTTTTAAGTGTTCAGTATAGACACTTTATATTTTCATTCTTCAATTGTTTATTATTTTGTAAATGGTGCCTAAAATTTTATCGTCCACGTTTGTCTTTATTATGTAGAAATGAAATTGATATTTATATATGGACCTTCTATTCATCAACAATTTTGTATACACTTGTTACTTTCTACTTCTATTTGTTACAATCTACTTTTAAATTGTAGATTCTTTCTACATGCATAAACATGTCATCTGTGAATAATGACAATTATTTAATTTTTTTTCCACTATGATACCTTTTTCTCTTTTTCTCCTGCCTAGGATGCAGTACAATATTAAATGTAAGTGGTGATGGTAGACATCTATTTTGTGTATCTGACTCTGGCAGAAGGCTTTCAATGTTTAACCACTAAGTATGAAAGCAATATGGTTTTCTTTGCAGATATTCTTTAGTAAATTAAAGAAGTTTTTTTTTCTATTCCCAGTTTGTTGACTTAAAAAAAATCTTAAGTGTATACATTTGGTCAATTAAAATTAAGAACTTTTGTTGATTAAATGCATCATTAACAGTGTAAAAAAAACATAAGCAGCAGGAGCATATATTTACAATACATAAGTCTGATAAAAGTCTTATAAGAAAAGACAGATAATCCAACTAAAATAGGCAAAAACAACTTAAAAGAACTTCCAACGGCCAAAGCCGGTATAATCCAAAACAGAAAAATTTTAAAAAGTCTTGGATTATATTCAAAGAATAAAATAAATATCCATGAGTCCATACTGATATAAAAAAGGATTAAGAGGGGCGCCTGGGTGGCTCAGTCGTTAAGCGTCTGCCTTCGGCTCAGGTCATGATCCTGGGGTCCTGGGATCGAGCCCCGCATCGGGCTCCCTGCTCCGCAGGAAGCCTCCTTCTCCCTCTCCCACTCCCCCTGCTTGTGTTCCCTCTCTCACTGTGTCTCTCTCTGTCAAATAAATAAATAAAATCTTTAAAAAAAAAAGGATTAAGAAAAAATAAATAAGAAGGGACAAATATTCCTTACAAAATAATTACAATGTTGTGTAAATACTCTCCCTCTTAGGGCATTGGGTTTAATTCCTCTTCCCTTGTATGTGGGTTGGACTTAGTGGCTTATCTCCAAAGAATAGAGAATGCAAAGGGAAAACAGGAAAGTGGAGAACCTACAGATACCACCTTAACCAAGTGATGAAGAAGGTCTACTCACAGTGCTGAGTTGCATTGCTATCATTTGCTCCCTGAGATGTTGCAATGGAGATGAACATTTCATCTCAATAATACTCTACTGAAAGAGTTGCCTCAGAGACAAAGGTAGAGTTAGAGCATGTCACTGAGACCACCGTAATGATTCTGAGTTTTGTTTGAAAATCACCAGCAAGGCATTCAGGTTAAACCAAGTTGAGATTTTTGCAGGAACATGAGAGGCAGAAAGGAGGTCAGGGAGCTAGGTGTTCTGGGGCACAGGAGTTATGAGCAGGGTAGTACAAGGGAACAATATTATAGGAGCCCCCACATGCAGGGAAGACCTCCCATAGCTCTAGACACCATGTAAGAGGTCATACTTCAGCTTTGTAATCACAGATGATAGAAAAAATGTTTTTATTAGCATCTATACTGAAGTAAAAAATGATCCAAATGTATGTTTCAAAATTATTATTTTTTAAATGCCAATTACACATCAAAGGAGGCAATAGTATTCTAAGGTCACGTTTTTCTTATTACTATAATATCCATTACCTCCTAAGTAAGCAATGCTAATATAGAAAGTCATTTTCTCAGTACACACTCAGTAATGAAGTGACTTCTAGACGGGATTGCTAGTTGATTTATTACCGCCACTAGGTGATGGGAAGACTTCCACTGGAAGGCTTTTACCATTTATCAAGTTTTGTTGGCCTAAGGAATGGTAATTACTTTTCCAGGGTTGATGTGATGTGTGAACCAATACAAGCACCAGGGATATGAACAATGACCAATCTTTTACTCAAACAAAATTAAACTGTAACACACTTATTGTACATAGACTAGGCATTTAAGAATGTTAAGGGATAGTTCTGGAAATACCTTAATCTTCAAATTACCCAATACAATATGAGATATACATCTGTCCTATGCACGTGACAGCAGGAGCTTGGGGTACTCATTGGTCAAAGGATAGGCTTTTGCAATTCAAATAAAATCGTCCTGTAAAAATTATAAATCAGTGCATAGCATGACTTTCAGAGTGACTCATGAATAACCTTATAGGTACAAATGTATTTTTAAAATATGTATGGTGGCATCAAGACTGTAAAGCTGTTTTCTAATCATAGGCTTTTGATATCATTCTATACTAATAAGGCATGGGGACATTTCACCTAAACAGGGGAGGACGATGAGGGCACAAGGTGTCTGACTTCGAATAGTCAAATGTCATCATGTGGAGGATGAAACAGATTTATTCTATAATACTGCAGAGGGTAAAATAAAGAGCAATAGTTAGTGATAATGAGAGAGCAAATTTAAATTTATCACAGGGAGAATATCCCTCATGATTGTAGTGGTCCGATAATGGAATGGTCTCGTTTTCTGCTTGTTTGCAAAGCCATGAGTTTCTGATCACTGAAATTACACACAGAGAAACTGGGGGAAGTCAGAGAAAAGCTAGAGGTGATTCCTACGTGAGGGGCACTTTGGACTGGATTGCTTAGGGAATGACTAATAAGACTTTAAGCATTTGTATTGTTGCAATTACTGTATGTTGTTGAATGTCTCCTTTATCCCAACCACGCAAAAGCCATAAGTTATTAGGAATTGAGGCAGGGTGTAAGGGGGTGAGACCAACTGTACAAAGAGTTACTAGTTGGTCTCTCTGGGATCCCCCTTGCCTCTTTGGCTTCTCTTCTCCCTTTCTGTGTGAGAACTGTCCCATCTCTGTGCTTCTGTCCCAGTCCCAATCCCCCTTCTGCCCCATCTTTTATCACAGTATTTAGCTCAAGAACTTTTATGTGACCTAAGCTGACCCTAATCAGCAGCTTCCCTGAGATTTTCCTAATAGACCTGGAACTTAAAGCCCCCTTTGTTAGTGGTTTCCAGAGTTATTGGAGGCCACGCTCCTTCTAAGCAGACAGCCCATCTGGAGGAAAGAACATCCCGGTCCATTCCCCATATTACCAAAGAGAAGTATTTCTAAAACCCAACTAGAGATAGTCTGAGGGGGGGAAATGAGGGGTATTATCTATTGAGAGGATAACAATGTGTCCTAAGGAGGAGCTACATGGGCCAGGCCAGTTCTGGGTCCAGTAATTTGTAGTCTGAGAGTAAGGACTTTGTGGTTATTATATGTCAGTATATCTCATTCCTTCCTCTACATGCAGATCAGCTTAGTCCTCTTTGAATTCAGGATATTTGTTGAGGCCCTATGAAGTGTCAGGAACTAACACACACAGGAGAGCCACGTGAGTCCCTGCTATTAATTAACTTATGGTTAGAGACAAAGGATGTCATGTAAGGAGGCAATCCAGAGCATTAAAATGCACATCAAGGGTAGGTACCAGACACCAAGGGAGACCACAAGGAGGAACTTCACCCTGCCTTGGAGATCAGGGATTTATGAGGTTTTGTGGTACAATTCGGGAAGCCATGTATTCGCACGCATTTCTTCAGGATGTGATTAGAATTAGTCCTGAGTGATCAGGAAGAGCTAGCCAGGTAAAGGGGGGAAAGTGCTCCATTAGCCTAGAGGTAGGATGACTAAAGAATATTTTAAGGTGTTTCAAGCTCCTCTCATGCCCTTGTTTTTGTCCCCCCTGTGGTTTGGGGGCTTCCTAAGAACTCTTCCTTACCTAAGGATTTGCAGTCCTCTCAGCTGTAATCCACCATTACTGTGCTGGAGCCCTGCTTTGTATGTAGGGGTGAGGTGAAGTGAGCAGTGGAAGTATTCTAAGATCTTATGACTAAATCTAAATCTTGTAGTGGAGGTCTGCCTCTACGCTGTGACCCTCACAAGCTTCTCTTCACCTAATTTCCCCTTCAGGTTGTGCAGGAAGACTGAAAGGGGCTAGAATTGGGAAATACCCTTCCTCAAGTTTGGATAAGGTGCCAGGAGACTTCTAGGCCCAACGGTCAGTCTTTTTTGAGAAGAATGTTCTGGGGTCTTCAGCAATGCTTGCATTTCCCATCCTCCTGCCAGAGCCTGGAGGGGACCTGCTTGATTCTTGATCTCAAGGACCTGGTGTGGTTCCAGAGGATGAAACGCATGAGCGCGTGTCTTGCCCCCAAGACAGCACCCTTCAGAGCTTCTCATTCTCGCACTACCCCACATTCAGCCTTCAGAAATTCATCAAGCTTACTATTGCAATGTTTCTACTAGTTTATGACTCTAGCAGTTTTTGCTTCATATCAGACCTTGTCTGTAAATCTCTGGATTTGTCTACTTCTTCAGGTTTTGGGGTGGGAGATTGCCTTTTGGACTCGTTTTTCTGGTGTGTCCAAGAAAAGCCACTGATTTCCAGTTTGGTTTTTTTTTTGTGTGTGTGTGTGTTTTTTAATTCTCTTATTGTAAGGATGAGAGTGATGACTTCCAGGCTCTTTACACGTCAGAACTAAAACTGGAAGGACCACATCAGAATCAAACCAGTAATCCAAGCAGAAAAATGACAGTAACTCCCCAAACACTTGGAAACTGAATAACATATTTCTAAATAATTCACTGATCAAAGAGGAAATCTCAAGGGGAAAAATACATTGAACTGAATGAAATGAAATGCAACATATCAAAATTTCTGAGACAGAACCAAAGCAATGCTGAGAAGAAAGTTCATAGCAATAAATGCTTACATTAGAAAAAAAAAAAATTCAATTCAGTGATCTATGATCCCACCCAAACAACTTAAAATAAGGAGAAAAAAAATAAACCCAATGCAATCAGAAGGAAAGAAATGTAATGGTAAGAGTGAAAATCAATGAAATTGAAAATAGAAAAATCAATAAAATGGAAAGCTGTTCTTTATAAATATCTATATAATTGACAAACCTAGTAAGACTTACAGAGGAAAAAAGAGAAGACACAACTTACCTATATCAGAAATAAAATAGTAGAAATCATTAACAACTCTGCAGATATCAAATGGATAGTATTGGAATCCAACTATCTATACGTACAAGTTTGACAACTTAGATGAGATGAACCAATTTCTTGAAAAAACACAAACCACCATAATGTACCCAATATGAAATAGATAATCTGAGTGGCCCTATAATTATTAAGGAAATTAAATTTATAATTAGAAATCTCCCCAAAAAAGAGCTCTGTATACTTAGCTGGATTCGTTTGAGAATTCCGTCAAATGTTTAAGGAAGAATTAAAGAATTACAATCTCTTCTAGAAAACTGAAGAAGAGAGAGCACTTCTTTATTAGTTTTACGAACTTAGAATATTACCCCAATACCAAAAAACAGATAAACTCAGTTAAAAAAAAAAAAAGGAAACACAGAGCAATAACACACGTAAATTAGATGTAGCATTTCTTTTTTAAATTTTATTTATTTATTTATTTATTATTTATTTATTTATTTATTTATTTATTTATTTATTTAGAGAGCACAGAGCAAGAACCTGGGCAAAAGGGTGGGCAAGAGGGTGGGGGGAGGAGGGGCAAAGGAGGAGGTAGAGGGGGAGGGAGACAGAATCTCCAGCAGACTCTGCCCTGTGCGTGGAGTCAGATGCAGGGCTGGATCTCACAACCCTGAGATCATGACCTGAGCTGAAACCAAGAGTCCAAAGCTTAACTGACTGAACCACCTAGGTGCCCCAGATTTAGCTTTCTTAACAAATTATTAGCAAGTATACTTTAGCAATAAGAAGAATTATATACCAAAAGAAAGTGGGATTTACTCCAGGGATTTAAGACTGGTTCAATATTTAAAAATCAGTCAATGTAAGCCATAATATTAACAGGATAAAGAAGAAAAATGGTATGATTATACAACTGATGGTACTGGAGCCATTGGACTTCATAGACAAAAAAAAAAAAAAAAAGATGACTGACCTACACCTGGTCCAAACATTAATTCAAAATAGATCATGGACTTCAAAATAAAATGGAAAACAACAAAGCATTTAGAAATAAACACGGAAGAAAATCTTCTGGATGTAAAGCAAGGGAAAGTGTTTTTAGACTAACACCAGAAGCAAAATCCATAAAAGCAATTATCCAAAATTGATAAATTGGACTCCATCAAATAAAGAACTTTTGGCCTTCAAAAGATCCTGTCAAAAGGAACAAAAGAAAGATTACAAATGTGGAGAAAATGTTTGCAAACCAAGAATGCAATAAAGAACTAATATCTAGAATATCTAAAAAACTCTTAAAACTCAACAGCAAAGCAAAACAAACAAAACAATCCAATTACAATGAGTAAGAAGGACACAAATAGACATTTCACCAAAGAGGAAGTACAGATGGCAATTAATCGTGGGAAAAGATGTGCAGCATCTAGCCATTAAGGAAATGCAAATGAAAACCAAAATGAGATGTATGAAATGCCTATCAGAATGGCTAAAATAAAACAAAGTGACAATACCAAATGCTTGCAAGGACCTGGAGAAATTAGATTCACTCTTACGTTCCTAGTGGGAATGTATGTAAAATGTCACAACCACTTTTGAAAAGAGTTTGGTAGTTTCTTAAATAAGTAAACATGCAAGTGCCATATGACCCAGGGATTTTTTCCCAGTGAAATGACGACTTATGTTCAAGCTAAAACCTGTATGTAAATCCCCATCACAGCTTTATTCATGACAGCCTCAAACTGGAAACAACTGAGATGTTTTTCAGTGGGTAAATGTTTAAGCAAACTTTGTTAGATCCAAAACATGGAATACTACTGAGCAATAAAAAGGCATAGACTCTTAGCACATGCATATTAATCTCTTGAAAGATGTAACAACTTTGATGAATTTCCAGAGACTTGTGTTGAATAAATGAAGTAATTCTCAAATGGTTACATACTCTATGATTCCATCTATGTAACATTCTTGAAACAATAAAACTATAGGAACAGAAGACATCTGTGGTTTCTAGGAGCTAAGGACAGAGGAGAGAGGGAAGGAAGTGGGTCAATAGGAGGAATCCTTGTGGTGATGGAAATATTCTGTATCTTGACTGTACCAATGTGTCTATCTGCAAGATGTCGCCATTGGGGGAAGCCAGGTAAAGAGTACATGAGGGAGAGGATTGAAATTTGACCACCCTTTTAGGTGGTCACCTATTAGGTTAACACCTAATAGAGAATACAAAGATGGACACTGGTCAGTACTCATGCTATTGAATGACAAGGTTTCAGCTCCTACTCAAGGTGCTTCAAATATCTTTGAGTCTCGGTGAGGACAATTTTACCAGGCAGCTTACTGACTCAGGCCTAATCAAAGTATTATCTGGAACAAAATAGAAATAGTCACTTCCTCCTTTCTTGAAAGTTATGAAACTGTGTAATTGAATAAAGGAAGGAATGGAGTGAGGGCTAGAAGCGAGAACCAATCTTTGAAAACCTGGTAGACACCATTGCCTTAAACATCACCTTACATGGTCTTTGCCTGAAGCCTGTAGGGTAAATAATATTGTTCCCCATGTAGCTCCAACCCACCTAATTACTCTAAGTAGAGTTTACATTTCCTTTTTTTAGGTCCAGCTTACTAATGCGTGAAGTCCCTCTGGTTTCTTTTTCAGATGCTAGCTTTATGAGCACTCTGCCAGAAAGTGCCTCTCAAATGTTTCTGAGCTTCCCAGGGAAAGAGTGGTACTCCCAATCAGTTCTCCGCCATCTTGCATGGTGACACCTCTTGGTATCAATCACCTCCAGCCATCTTGTCTTGGTGTCAAACTGTTGCTTTTGCTGCTTGTTCTGGTCACTTTGCTGGATGGGCATGGTGGATGTGGCTGGTGAACTTTGCTGATGCTTCCAAACTAGAGATTTCAAGACATCCATGCCCTGGATGCTAGCTGCTCTGGATTCTGGCCCCATTGTTGGTGCTTTTACTCCTGTTCAGTGGGAGGCCAGCTGGAACTCGTCTTACTGCCAACATGTGGGTGCAATGCCATAGCCAAGGAAGTCTTGCTTGCACTCCCAGAACCACTCCAGGCCAGTCCTGCCTCAGGTCCTTGTTCAATACCCTCACTGGCTGTCTGCCTTCACAGCAGAACACCCCCTTTCTCCTGTGCCTGCTCATTTCCTGCCCTGGGATGGACCATGGTCTTGGCATGACTGACCATCACAATATCCATTACTTTTGACCACCAGGCAATGTGGAAGTTGAGTGAAGTTCATCCATGTCTTATGAGATCACCTCAAAATCATCTAGATTTAGTACATTTCAGATATTTGGGAGAGTCTGTTTGGTTTGTGGTCACATACTTTTCAATTTAACTTGACACAGACTTGAAGAGGACGCATCCACAGCACTGACTCCTGGGACGAGGAAGACTTCACTTTGTTGGCATGGTTTTAAAAATCGCACTCCCTCCCTCTGCTTTCATTTTAGTCTGAGCAATGACAATAAAGTTTAGTGAATCTAAAAGCGTATTTAGACAGCACTGCATTGTTTATGTGGAGGCTGGAAATGAGATTGTTTTATTCAGGGTTCGATCATGTTTAATACAAATCTCCTCATTAATTCTCAGCTTTAGAATTATAAGGAACTTCGTTAAACAGCCCTGGACACATCTATATGGTTATTGTTGAGTGCAAACAATAAGGCTGCACTTAATTATTTATTTATTGAATAATAGCTTCTGTTTTCCTGGATCCAGTTCACCAATATTAAAAGATAATGGTGACATATTTATATTTCACTGGATTTAATTTGCTAGATTATTGGTCCCTCAGGAAATATTATAATTGTTATAATTATTATTTTCCAAGTAATCGAATGCAAACATCTCAGGATTATTTAGTTGGAGGCATGGTGCTGAGAGTGATTATTTGGAGCAAATCTACTTGTAATACAATTTGCAACTGCATAATGCAACTTGCTCTAGAAGAACATGGGTAAATTGATTTGCAAGTAAAATATTTCATAGAATTAATATTAGTGCATTGTATGTGACTTGTAAAATTCCGGTGTTGTTTTAGAGACCACTCCTGAGTGCTAAAATTCCTTACATATCTTATAAATTAATGGTGAAGAAGAATCTTGGTCTTTGGTTTAAAAAGTTGTAGACTTGTTAATGGTCGTGTCCTATAATTTAATTTTTAGTTTCTAGAAAAAGCACGTGTAACTTACAGCAACAGCATTCTTGCATAGGGTCTATATTAGAATATATCTTCATTCTATGAATTTAAATATGCTACCATGTTGTATGTTCATGTTTTTATCTTTTTCATCTTTTTCTGTTCACATTTGAGGTAAATGTTTGAATTCGCAAAAGTGTGATTTTAATTGCTGTCCAGTTTACATGAGCCAGATTCACCCTGCAGCCCTGACTTCTTGTGATTGAGATCGGAAGGCTGACATGTCCTGGAGAACACTGATCAGCACATGTTTATCTTGTTGACTAGTTTGCTTCTGACAGGGTTGGGTTTTTTTGTTTTTGTTTCTTTTGGTTTTGTTTGTATTTTTGTTTTTGTTTTTGTTTTTTTTTACAGATTAGAATCCAGGAACTATTCTCATGTCACATGAAACTTTATTTTAGTAAATGCTGCAGACAAAACAAAACAATACAAAAAAAAACCCAAAGGAAGACATCTGAATGGATATCTCCCTTTGTATTTAATTTGTGGACATGTGCGGAGATTAGTACGTTATTTTGGATTTCTAAGGAAAGGCATAGAATCCAGTAGAAACCCATGAGTAAATAAGCTTAGTCTATGCCACTTTGTAATCTAAAAACATATAACACCATTATTAATTTGATACCGTTGACCTTAAAAACATGTATATTGTGAGGCAAAAAGAGAGGGCATAAATAGAATTATGCAGAGTTTAAAAAACATTCAGCTTTAAAAAATAGATTATTATTCATACTTTACCTATTTCTTTTATGTTCCTCCCTTATTCCGTACCCTGACTAAAAGTTGTTTATGTTTCTTCTTTTTTTTCCTTTATAGTTTTCCCATCTATGTATCTTTCCCTGAACAATTAATTGTTTCAATATGCCAGCTTTGAAGTGCATGGAGATGGAATCATACCACATGTATTCTTGTTTCACTTATTTCTTTTTCTCAGTATTATGCTCTAGAGATTTCTCCATAGTGATGCAGTAGCTCTAGTTAATTTATTAGTTGATTTATTTTCACTGCTTTGGAGTATTCCATTGAAAGGTATTTTGAAATTGACTGTCAATTCTACTGTTGATAGACATCGCAATTCTTTACTTCCTCCTGTTATTATTAACAGTGCTGCTGTGAGCATGTGTGTATGACCTACACAGGGGCACATGAGCAGTATTTTCTTGGGGGGGTCAGTTTAGTCATAAGGCACTTCTTTGTCCAGCTTTACAAGGTTAATACCAGCCAGTAGTCCAAAGTGTTTGTACCAATTTACATTCCCGCCGGCACGTATGTATTCTCCTTATATATCTTCTCCAGCACTTGATGTCATCAGACTTCAATTTTTGCCAATTTGGTGGTAGTGAAATAGATTTAAATTGCAGGTTTAGTTTTAATTTTCCTGATTAATATTGTGATTGAGTCTCATTTCATATATTTGTGGGCCATTCATATTTTCACTTCTGTGAATAGTAACTCATGTATTCGTTTGTTTCTTTTTGGCTGATTTTTCCATTGGATTGATTAGTACATTAAAAATACTCCAGATGCTAATCCCTTATCCATTGTAAGTGTTAAAAACATCCTCTCAGTCTGTGGCTTGCTGTTCAACCTTATACAGTATCTTTCAATGAATACAAGCTTTTTCCTTTTAGTGTGGTCAAACTTATCTATCTTTTCTGCTTTTTGATCTTGTTTAAGAAATCTTTTCCTACCGGGATGCCTGGATGGCTCAATCAGTTAAACGTCTGCCTTTGGCTCAGGTCATGATCTCAGGGTCCTGGGATCGAGCCCGAGTTGGGCTCCCTGCTCAGTGGAGCCTGTTTCTCCCTCTCCCTCTGTGCAATCTCTCTCAAATAAATAAATAAAATATTAAAAAGAAATATTTTACTACCTAGAGATCATAGAATTTACTCAGATTTTTTTTAAGTTCAGTACAAACTTTATTCTTTTTTAATATGAATAACCATTATTGTAGACTTTTTCTTTCCCCACTCACCTGCCCTACCCACAGTCCTAGATCCTTCTTACGGTTCTGGGTCTATTTCTGGGCTCTTTATGTTTACCTCGG
This sequence comes from Halichoerus grypus, assembly GCF_964656455.1. Classification (NCBI taxonomy): domain Eukaryota; kingdom Metazoa; phylum Chordata; class Mammalia; order Carnivora; family Phocidae; genus Halichoerus; species Halichoerus grypus. The sequence continues at coordinate 4,938,988 of NC_135720.1, read as the reverse complement.
TTCCATGCCACACTGTTTAATTACTCCTACATTACAACACATCTTGATTGCTACTTACTTTATTAAGTATTTGTTAATTAATTACTTTTACTTTATAAAAAGCCCTGATGAGTAGTAGGGAAATTATTTCCACCTTGTTCTTCTTCAAAAGGGCATTGGTGGTCCTTGGCCATTTGTTCTTCCCATTAAATTTTAGAAATAGCTTGTGAAATTCGTGAAAACTTCTGTTGGGAAATTTATTGGAATTGCAATGAACTCATAGATCAGTTTGTGTAGCACTGATACATGTTGAACATTGAGTTTTTATTAAAAATTTGAAACCTCTCTCTTTTCATTTAGATATTCTTTGATAGCTTTTTTTTATTATGTTATGTTAATCACCATACATTGCATCATTAGTTTTTGATGTAGTGTTCCATGATTCATTGTTTGCATATAACACCCAGTGCTCCATTCAGTATGTGCCCTCTTTAATACCCATCACCAGGCTAACCCATCCCCCCACTCCCCTCCCCTCTAGAACCCTCAGTTTTGTTTCTCAGAGTCCATAGTCTCTCATGGTTCATCTCCCCCTCCGATATCCCCCCTTCATTTTTCCCTTCCTACTATGTCTTCTTTTTTTTAACATATAATGTATTTGTTTCAGAGGTACAGGTCTGTGATTCAACAGTCTTACACAATTCACAGCACTTACCATAGCACATACCCTCCCCAATGTCTATCACCCAGCCACCCCATCCCTCCCACCCCCCCACCACTCCAGCAACCCTCAGTTTGTTTCCTGAGATTAAGAATTCCTCATATCAGTGAGATCATATGATACATGTCTTTCTCTGATTGACTTATTTCGCTCAGCATAATACCCTCCAGTTCCATCCACATCATTGCAAATGATGAGATTTCATTCCTTTTGATGGCTGCATAATATTCCATTGTGTATATATATATATATATATATATATATATATATATATATATATCACATCTTTTTTATCCATTCATCTGTCTATGGACATCTTGGCTCTCTCCATAGTTTGGCTATTGTGGACATTGCTGCTATAAACATCGGGGTGCATGTACCCCTTCGGATCCCTACATTTGTATCTTTGGGGTAAATACCTAGTAGTGCAATTGCTGGGTCGTATGGTAGCTCTATTTTCACCTTTTTGAGGAACCTCCATACTGTTTTCCAGAGTGGCTGCACCAGCTGACATTCCCACCAACAATGTAGGAGGGTTCCCCTTTCTCCGCATCCCTGCCAACATCTGTCATTTCCTGACTTGTTAATTTTAGCCATTCTGACTGGTGTGAGGTGGTATCTCACTGAGGTTTTGAGTTGGATTTCCCTGATGTCGAGTGATGTTGAGCACTTTTTCATGTGTCTGTTGGCCATTTGGATGTCTTCTTTGGAGAAATGTCTGTTCATGTCTTCTGTCCATTTCTTGATTGGATCATTTGTTCTTTGGGTGTTGAGTTTGATAAGTTCTTTATAGATTTTGGATACTAGCCCTTTATCTGATATGTCATTTGCAAATATCTTCTCCCATTCTGTCAGTCACATCCTAGGTCACAAAACAGGTCTCAACCAGTACCAAAAGATGGGCATCATTCCCTGCATATTTTCAGACCACAATGCTTTGAAACTAGAACTCAATCACAAGAGGAAAGTCGGAAAGAACTCAAATACATGGAGGCTAAAGAGCATCCTACTAAAGAATGAATGGATCAACCAGGAAATTAAAGAAGAATTTTAAAAAATCATGGAAACAAATAAAGATGAAAACACAACTGTTCAAAATCTTTGGGATATAGCAAAGGCAGTCCTAAGATGAAAGCATATAGCAATACAAGCCTTTCTCAGGAAACAAGAAAGGTCTCAAATACACAACCTAACCCTACACCTAAAGGAGCTGGAGAAAGAACAGCAAATAAAGCCTAAACCCAGCAGGAGAAGAGAAATAATGAAGATCAGAGCAGAAATCAATGAAATAGAAACCAAAAGAATGGTAGAACAGGTCAACGAAACTAGGAGCTGGTTCTTTGAAAGAATTAATAAAATTGATAAACCCCTGGCCAGACTTATCAAAAAGAAAAGAGAAATGACCCAAATAAATAAAATCATGAATGAAAGAGGAGAGATCACAACCAACACCAAAGAAATACAAACAATTATAAGAACATATTATGAGCAACTATATGCCAGCAAATTAGATAATCTGGAAGAAATGGATGCATTCTTAGAGATGTATCAACTACCAAAACTACACCAGGAAGAACTAGAAAACCTGAACAGACCTATAACCACTAAGGAAATTGAAGCCGTCATCAAAAATCTCCCAAGAAACAGAAGCCCAGGGCCAGATGGCTTCCCAGGGGAATTCTACCAAACATTTCAAGAAGAATTAATACCTATTCTTCTGAAACTGTTCCAAAAAATAGAAATGGAAGGAAAACTTCCAAACTCATTTTATGAGGCCACCATTACCTTGATCTCCAAACCAGACAAAGACCCCATCAAAAAGGAGAATTACAGACCAATATCCTTGATGAACATGGATGCAAAAATTCTCACCAAAATACTAGCCAATAGGATCCAATGGTACATTAAAAGGATTATTCACCACGACCAAGTGGGATTTATCCCTGGGCTGCAAGGTTAGTTGATAGCTGTTTTTAAATGCCTTATACATCTTTGGTGAGACAGTATTTCCATAGAATGCTTAAAATGTTTAAGTTCATTCTCAAGTCCTATATGTTTTCCCTTTCTATTTAAATTGGTATCTTCTTAATTATTTAAATAATTTTGTGTTGCTCTAGAATAGATACAATTATACCTTTGCGTATTGATTTTGCATACTCCATGACAAATATTCTTATTAATTGTAATAATTTGCCTGTAGATTTTTGGGGGGCTTCTGTAGATGATTATATTTTCTAAAAATATGGACAATTTTATTTCTTATATTGAGTTTTACTTTTAATTTCTACATCTGTTTTACTGTGTTCACTTATTTTGATCTTGATCTTAAAGAAAATACTTGTAACTTTTCATTCAGTCCACACATATTCACACACGGCTTAGCATTTGCCAGCAAATGAAGGCAACAAAATCCCAGACATCATGGAGCTTACATTTTAGCAAAGGTAGCAGTGACGATGGAAAATAACCAAGCAGCATAATAATAACTAAATTATGTGGTGTTGTGGAGGTGGTAAGTTGTCATGGGAGAAATAGTAATGTGAAAAGTGGGTCAGGTCTGGACAATGTAGATGTTGTAATCAGGTTTAAGAAGCTCCTTCTTGTCCTCTTCCTAGTACTCAGATAGGACATCCAGGTGCCAGAGACCGTTAAGCAACTCAACTCTCCAAGATCAGTGGTCCCGTGGGGGTGCCTGCGATTCTAGTCAGCAAGTCCTCACGCCCTGTCATGTGACCACATGCTTATGCATCTCACACACTCCAGCTGAAGTGTCTTTCCTTCTGCCTCACCTATGTGCGTCTGCTGGTGACAAACTCAATTTTGACTTGAATGTATCTTTATTGTACCCTCATTCCTCAAAGTTATGGACACTTAGATTGACAATTATTTTCTATCAGTACTTGGAAGATATTAATTACAGTGCCTCGTGGCTTCTGTTCTTACTGTTGAGAAATCACTCATCAATCTGGTTGCTACGTCTCTGCGGTGATCTGTCTTTCCCCCTTCGCTTTTGGCTCTTCTGCAAATTCACAACGAGTTTGATTTTCATTTCTGTTGATTGGAACTCGCTGGGCTTCCCGATGTCAGAATTGCTACGTTACAACAATTCGGGAGGGCTTTCAGCCTTTGTCACTGTCTTTTGAATATTGATTCTTACCCTTTATTTTCTCCTTCTGGATCTGTAGTGAGACAAAGTTAAAACTTTTCACTGTCTTTTCTGTGCTTAACCCCTCTGTTATGTTTCTCATCTTTTCTTTTTTTTCGTTTGTTGCTGCTTTCAGGATGATCTCTTCAGTTCTGTCTGACAGTTCGCTAATTCTTTTTTTCAACTTTCTCCATTTGCTGTTTAATTCACTAATTTAATTTTAATTTCATTTGTAGACAGTAAAATTGTGATGTCATTCTTGTCAAATTCCTATTTCTTTTTTTTTTAATTTTTTTATTGTTATGTTAATCCCCATACATTACATCATTAGTTTTAGATGTAGTGTTCCATGATTCATTGTTTGTGCATAACACCCAGTGCTCCATGCAGAACGTGCCCTCCTCAATACCCATCACCAGGCTAACCCATCCTCCCAACCCCCTCCCCTCTAGAACCCTCAGTTTGTTTTTCAGAGTCCATCGTCTCTCATGGTTCTTCTCCCCCTCCGATTTCCCCCCCTTCATTCTTCCCCTCCTGCTACATTCTTCTTCTTCTTTTTTTCTTTCTTAACATATATTGCATTATTTGTCAAACTCCTATTTCTTGAAACATGTAAAGTATAATTTTGATTCTGATAATTCCCATTTTGAGTCCTTGTTTATTTCCTTTTGCTGTCTACTGTTACAGCTGGCTCTCATACATGGGACATTGTTTCTTTCTGAGTTTTATGCATTTCAAAATGTCAACTATTACTTTCCCTGGACTTAAATGTCGGGATATTTCATACCTGGTTGCACTCAGCTAGGATTTGGATCTGCTTCTGCCGGTGGCCTGGTACCCCACCAACCTGGGACAACTTTAAGTTTCCTTCATTCCTTCCACACAAATGTTGTGATCTGGGGCTGTAAATTGTGTGAAGGCACAAATTCTTCAGAGAGGTTTGCCCCCATCCCACACAGTATCAAAATTGAGATCAATCAATTTCCTTTCTGGACAGTGGCTTTACTCCTTTAGGATCTCAGCTTTATGAGGGAAGGTGTCCTATGAGATTCTTCACATTGAGCAGGTCTAAGTGTTATCTGTTTCATATCAAAAAGCAGAAGCTCAAGGCCTCCAAGTTTCCAATAAAATCCACAGGCAAAACCAACTTTGCTTCTTACACTTCTTGCTTATTTCCCAGGTTTCTGCTTTCATTTTTATTTAGACCTCTGCAGGTTCCTTCTTCTTGTGCCAACTTGAAAATGAGGCACAACAGTACCATCTATGTATCATCTATCTTCCAGTATTTTAATTGTTTTAATAAAGAAGATCAAGGTCACCCAGCGTATCTAGTCTGCAAGAAATGGAAGTCCTATTGAACAATTTAATAAAATAATTTTAGAATATCATAAGCATTTTAATATAAGATAGTCATAATTTTGAATATTGGTCTGAAATCTGCATTGAAGTGTGTATTTCTGTTCTTTTTTTTTTTTAAGATTTTATTTATTTATTTGAGAGAGAGAATGAGATAGAGAGAGAGATCGTGAGGGTCAGAGGGAGAAGCAGACTCCCTGCTGAGCAGGAAGCCCAATGTGGGACTCGATCCCGGGACTCCAGGATCATGACCTGAGCCGAAGGCAGTCGCTTAACCAACTGAGCCACCCAGGTGTCCCTTTATTTCTGTTCTTAATACTCATATTTTTATGGTTTTTTTTTGCTTGAAGTCTAGGAACTACCTATATTCTATATAATTATATTTTATACTTCTAATATACATCTTATATCTTTTTAAAATTATTTTCAGAGGTTTACACTCTAGAATCCAAGAAAAGTTGTTCTATAATAATATCTCTTAAGAGGTAGAATTGTGTGTGGGGGGGGATAAAAATAGCTTTCATTTATACTATTTCTTTCTGTATTTTGTTCTATAATTATAAATAGATGATACTTTTTAAACATCCATATAAACATTGTAGTTTTAAGAACTGACATTTTTCTAGTAGTATCCACTAAGCACTTAATGATGCTGTTTGATGAGAAAGGAGAAGATTCTAAAGGCAATAGATACACTGAAGAAACAAGGGTAGGAAGTCGATCCATTTTACAATAGAAACATTCTTCTTGGAGAAAGACAAAATGAAGAGAGGGTTTCAATTTTTTTTTTTTTTTAGTTTGTTTAGCACCAAGGATAACTATCTGAACCTCTCTGCATCCCCTGCTGAAACTCTTCTAGTAGATACTTCATATGTAAGAATAAAGTTAAAATAAGGGAGAAATTAGAAGTAGAGGGAAAAGAAACCCAGAATCCCCATGTGTTTACCATTTAGTGGGATAACATGTTTGGGTTTTGTTGTTGTTGTTGTTTACCGCCTTCCTTTCCTTTAAAAAGTCACATTGAAGGTAGGTGGGCTACCTAAACAATTGTTCACATTGAAGGAAATAGTGTAATTTTGTGATGTCTGCTGGTGTTTTGCAGTTTAAAGGATGACCACTTACGGTAGAGCCCTTCTTTAGCAGAAAGACTTGGAATTTTGTTTGGACAAAGGGGGAAGAGCCACACTTCTCTGCTTTGACTTCAGCAGGAATTCAGAAAATTGGGTTTGGGAAGAGAGTGTCAGGTGTGAGAAAGAGGGACATGAGCAATGAAAAACTCTTCAAGGCAGGCAGTACCTGGATATTTAAGAGAAAGTAGCCCTATAAGGCTGGAGGTCTTGGAGGACACCCCAAATCCAATGAGCTCAAGTATCTCCAGGATTTCTAGCCTTGTGGGTTCACCCTTATCTTAAGTATTTAAATAAATGAGACAAACAGAAAGTATATATGATAACTTTTCTCTTGTTGTTCAGGAAAAATGGATAATACTGAGAGGGATACTAACTGGTGGCTTTCTGCACCTTATTTCAAAGTCTATAAGATTAAAGCCAAGCGCTACCCAAATATGTAGCACTTGATTGGAAAGTTCTGGAATGAAGTTTAGGATGAAATGCCTGAAGCTTGATGAAGTATGTGCACTCCTCATATTAAACAGGGCAGCTGACTTGAGAAATTCACATAAAGTACGTTTTGACACAAAGAATGATAAAGAGCTCTTGGAAATGTGGCAGGAAGGGGGTCCATGATGCTCACACACTTATCTGTTAACTCTGTTGTTACTGTGTTTGATTTCTTGATTTCTACCTCACTGCTCCCTATCCGTTCATCAACAGTGGCAGAAGGGAACGCAGAGGTCCGGCCGGCCGTGCAGCTAGATGCATCAATCCAAAGGCTACCTCAGCCCTGCCCTCAGGGGCTGAGAGCCAGACCAGGGGGTCAGCTGGGCAGTCCAAACCACTGAGGGTTACTTCATAACACAAGTGACCTTTCTCACTAGACTGTGTTGATAAATCTTTTTTTTTTTAAATTTATGTTATTTCAACAATTAGGCTGATTTATAATTTATAAAAGGCTAAATTCATCCATAGTCTCCTAAATATTTCATGAAAGCAACATACCCTGTCAAGAAGAAATTTCTCCCCACAGCATAACACTGCCCAATTAGGCATATTCCTTCATGAGTCTGAGCTCCTCGGGGCAGAGTGTTATTAGTGAGGCACAGTTTTATCCATCACACTGTTCTGTATACATTTATGGTGCCAAATAAATGCTAAATAATAGTTACGGGGATTTTAATGTCTTCCTCAGAAGCATCCTCCATAGGCCACTGTAGGAGATGGACTAGCGGCCATTAGATTTTACCACAGTCCTGTGCATTTTGGGCAGCCTAGAAATTGTCTAGGTTGATAATAATCTAAGGTTTTTTTTTACTTATGCCAACATATATTTTCAAAATTGGTAGAATGCCCTTTGTAAGACTCAATGGGCTCTCACTAAATTTTTTAAGATGCTGCCAACATGACACACGTTTTTGTGTGTGTGTGTTGCTTTGTTGTCCTTGTGTTGATATATACACAGGCACATACGTGCATGATACATTTATTTCTGAGCCCAACGCAAACCTGAGCTCCAAAATCACAAGTGCCGTACCAGTAATAAACAGATAAACCAATAAATAAGGAAGAAGGGCTAGTTCTTCCTTACAGTAGAATGCCACATGCCAGCTAGGAAATGTGAGTCAATGCTGGACCTGGAACATTAGTATTTTGCAAACATCAAAGTAAAAATTGGATCAGGCAAGAATTGTCAATGGATGGGAAACTTAGGGGGAAATTTTGATAATAAGCACCCAAATATCTGCCCATAACTTTTTTCATTAAAAAAATAATGATGCAGTGGAGAAATTGGGCAATACTTTGACTGAGTACTTACAATGAACATCACTGCTGAGGGACAGGTGGATACCGTACGCTTCTGGATGTGCCACACTGAGAAGGACACGAAATCCCCTCTGTTGTGTCAGCCCACAGTGCATATCCCGAATCCAATCATGAGGAGACATCAAGCACGACATAAAGAATGTTCTGTTTAAAAAGGGAGGAGCGGCACTGTACTCTTGAAAAATGTCAAGGTCATGAAAGAAGGCTGAGGAAATGTTTTATGGGAAAGGGATCTGCAGACCCAGGACAACCAAATGCAATCCCTGACCCTCGGCTCCATCCTGTCCCGGAGGGAGCAGAAGGTATAAAGGACAACACGGGGCCAATTGCACAATTGGAGTACAGATGGTAGAGGAGATAAAAGTGTTGCATCAGCGTTAATTTACTAACGTGGATAACTATGCCAGGGTTATGCAAGAAGATCTCCCGATTACTAATCCATAGGCACTGGAGGGTTGCAGGGTAAAAGTAACACCCCATGCAAAATTCATTTACTCCATGTTGTGTCTTCTTTTGTGTATATGAATTATTACATATCATCCCCTTTCATCATTATCAGGCATTCTAGTTCCAATGTATGAAACCCGAGTTAGGTAAATATTCGCCTTTTAAGAAGTATAGAAAGACTTTCCTGCTAAGGCTGTAAAATTACTTGAACATAAACAGATCTCTAAAAGGCATGTGTATTAGACTCCCTTTCTCCATTCTTTGCCTTTCTTGGATGGGGGTTTGGAGCTGCAAATCAGGCCTGGAAGAGCCCCTCAGACACCAATCCCAATTGAACACAGGGTTTGAAGCAGCTTCATTCCCAGACCCAGAACGCCAGCACAAGGAGAGTGAACCACACTCCTCTCTTCGCTTCTTTCCCTCAGACACCGCACACCATGCCAAGGGTCCCTTTCTCTGACCTCCTGCTTTCTCTGATCCCGAGCATCCTGGTGACTTCATCCGGCGTGTGTAATGCAGGCCTTAAATCATCGTGCAAGCCTGACCACATGATGTCACTCCCTGGCACCCGGCCCAGTGCTTCGTGGTTTCCACCATGCACCTGCCATTCCTGACCGCACGCGGATGGCTTGGGTCTCGGGGTCCTGGGGCCAGCTTCTTCCTGAGTGGTTTGACAGAAAGACTGTGGATGCCAACACATCAGAAATTCCTTTCCTTTTTGTTCATCCGCATGAAATCTCCCAATCATCTGCAAAAAGGAATGCCGAGCAGTTTTGTCGGGGCAGGGGTGCAGGACGGGGAACAACGACTAGTGGGTTAGTACAGGTGAAGCTTCTGTGTCTGGGATGGAGGCATCTGAGGACATGCACAGGTGGCTGGTCCGCCAGGGAGGTCCCAGTGGCTGGCTTCAGCAATCCGTGCAAGAATGTGGACCAAGCTCTTGATTTCATGGTTTAAAATAAAATGGCCCAAATGCAATTATTAAAGCTTATTAATTTCTTTGTTCTGGGTCAGTAACCCTTCGCTGGCTGCAGGGGCTTTTTATGTAAGGACAACAAGGATTAGAACTCTATTTGGGATAGTTTGATGTGTCCCTGGAAGCGGGAAGAAATCACCAACAAATTGCTTGTTTTAATTATTGTACCCTGGTAAGAACCAAAATTGATATCTAATTTTTAAATAGTTAGCTTAATTTTGCCAAGAAGTAATACCAAACATCTCATCAGCACACACCACCAGGGGGATATTTAAAAAGTGACAATGTGGGCCTAATTTAGTTGTAGTGAACAAAAATAGAAAGCAAGAGGGAAAAGTTTACAAGAACATATCTAAGCTTGTATTTGGGTACTGAGGAAAAAATTTTAATAACCTTTCTTTGGAATTTTTATTAATTTTTTTAAAAATTTGAAAAACTGGATGCTAAAAATTAGTTTTTCCCTGGAATAAATTTTTGATCGAAGAAATTGCATGAATATATCAATTTAAAAGAGGTATTGAGGGAAAGTGTTTTTCTATGTTATTTCCTGAAAAACCCATGTCTCAGAATTAGAAACATACCTCTTAATAATAAATAGACTTCAATTTCACCTTCTTGCTGCCTTTTAAAAATGTAGGTGTACTCATTAAAATGCAAAAGTGGAGAGTGACTCTAATTTGCATTTAGACTTTTAGCTGTATACAAATGAGGTTGTAAATTGTCAAGTCTATTGTCATTTTTCTCTTAAAATTCATATTGGTACAAATCCAGGTTAATTCTTGAGATCATATTTGTTGAGTGGTTGTTTAATCTTGCTTTACACTCATGTGAAAAATGAAATAAGAAGCAATATTTAAGCATGTGAGTATGACTGTTTTTAGGATTAGAACAGATAGCACTGATCATAAAGGAGAATTTTTCCTGTGCTACATTCTGCATTAGGAGTTGGGATGGGAAAGTGAACACCACCAGCCCCTGCCTTCAAGGGGCTCACAATCCAGTGGGAGAAGAGAGAGCGCAAGCAAATGGTTAAAGCTGCTCCCACAGCCTGAGTTGCATGAGTTAGCTCTGGACTGGGTCTGTACGGAGAAAAGCTCTTTCAGTCCCCTGGGGACTCTGCTCCTGGCCCTGCCTCATTAGCCACTGAGTTAACCTGTTCCGCTAGGTCCTGATCTGAATGAAATGTACTGTGTGAATGTCCTGAATATTATAAGAGTTCCTTTACATTACGGATCTTAGGGGAGTGAAGGATAGTTCTTAAAATTTAAATATCTAGGCTGTGTTTTGAAAGACAGACTTTTCTCCTAAACTCCAAGGTATAGACCTCCAAGGGGTGATTGGTAACTTTCAGCCACGAAATAGAACTCAAGAAAGTTTACTGAAATTTTTACCATATACTGCAATAGACCATAACAAAAAATCTCTAAAATGGTGTTATTTCTAAAGTATTCATGGGAAAAGACTTCCAGTTAAATAAAAGAACTGCTTTACTCTTTTGCTGGATCTGGGCTGTTAGACAAGACTCAGTGCTAATACTTTCTTTTATTGGGATGAAGTTGACATACTTGTTTATGCAGTAAAAATGACCCTGTGAAGAATCCTTCTGTCATAACCCACAGACTCGGTGTCTTAGTCAAATTTGGCAGCCCTGCCAGAAATTCCAAAGTGAGGAACTAAGAGAGCCTGGTGCAATGCTCCAGAGTTTGCTCTGACCATCAGAATCGTCCAGATCGCTTGTTAAAAATACATGTAACTAGACCCCACTCTAGACCTATTACATCTGAATAGCCACGGAAGTGGCCAGTGAATCTGTATTTTTAAAAGTTTCTCTTTGGAGATGATTGTAGATTCACATGCAGTTCTGAGAAACAGTACAGAGGGGTCCTGTTTACCCTTCACCCAGTTTCTCCCAGTGGTAGCATCTTGCATAATTATAGTATAATTTCACAACCAGGATATATGCATACGTGTGCGTGTGCATGAGTGTATCTCCTTCTATGCATTTTCATCACATGTGCAGATCTGTGCAACCACCAGTCAAGACACAGAACTGTTCCATCACCACAAGGCACTCTCCTGCTACTCCATACATCCACATACACGTCTCCTCATTCCCATGTCCCTAACCTCAGCAGTCACTAACCTGTTCTCCATCTGGATACTTCTGTCATTTCACAAATGTTCTCTGAATCGATTCATACACTATATAATCTTTTCGAATTGTCTTTTCTTTACTCAGCACGATTCTGTGGAGGTTCGATCAAGACATTGCCTGTATGAATAGTGCATTCCTTTTTATTGCTGAGTGGCCTTCCACTGTATGGATGGACCACTGTATGCTTACGCATGCCCCCGTTGAAGGACATCCAGGCGGTTTCTAGTTTGGGGCTGCTGTAAATAAAGCTGCTGTGAGCCATTGGTATTTTTACTAGGTTTTGTATTTTAGCAGTCCTGATAGGTGCATAGTGATAGCCCATTTTAGTTTTAATTTGCTTTTCCCTAATGACTAATGACAGTGCACATCTTTTCACCTGCTTATTTGACATTTGCATTTCCTCCTTTGTTGAATGTCTGTTAACATTTTTGGCCCATGTTCCCACTAGAGTATCTGTTTACTGTTGAATTTTGAGAGTTCTTCGTATATTCTAATAGTAGTCCTCTGTCAGAAACATAGTTTGCAATTTTTTTTTTTTTTGCTAGTCAATAATGTGTCTTTTAATCTTCTTAAGAAGGTCTTTTGCAGATCAAAAGATTTAATTTTGAACAGGTGCAACTTATCATATTTTTCTTTTATGGCCTGTGCTTTTGATGTCGAGGCTAATGACTCTTCATCCAGCCTCAGGTCTTGAGGATATTTTCATATTTTAACAAGTTTTGTAGTTTTCCATCTTACATTTAAGTTCCACTTTGAGTTATTTGAGTTAGTTTTTGCATAGGATGTGAGGTTTAAGTTGAAATGATTATCTTTTGCCTGCAGATGTCTGTGTCAGCACCAGTTAGTGACAAAACCACCCTCCCTCTATTACACGCTTGTAAAACAATCAGCTGAGCATATTTGTGTGGGTCTGTTTCCGGGATCCTTACTCTCTTTCGTTAATCCCCGTGTCTATCTCCCTGAAACCACATTGGTCTTGACCATGGTGGCTGTATAGTAACTCTTGAAATCCAGTAGATTGATTCTTTCCACTCTAATTTTCTTTTGTAAAATTTGCCTTTGTCTTTCCATAAAAATTTTTAGAATTAGCATGTCTATGTTTACAACAGAACTTGGTGGGTTACTGATAAGAACGGCATAAAACCTGTAGGTCAGTTCAGAGAGAAGAGACATATTTATTACGTGGAGTCAAGTTTATACCTATGTATTTCATTTTCTTCACAGTAATTGCAAATTTTATTGTGTTAATTTTGGTGTATAGGCATTTATTGTTAGTATAGAAATGTGATTGATTTTGTGGGTTGATTTTTTTTCTTGTGAACTTGCTGAGCTCACTTACTATTTCTCTGAGTTTTTTGGGAATATACCCTGGGATTTTCTATATCCACAATCATGTCATCTGCAAATAAGTATAATTTAAATTTTTTAAAATTTGTATGTTTTTTAATTTATTTTTCAAAGAATTTGCACTGGCCAGAACTTCCAAGACTATGTCAAATAAGCCAGGTGAGAGCAAACACCCTGGTCTTGCTCTTTATCATAACGGGAGATTATTCAATCTCTGCCATGAATGATGATATTTATCATGTGTTTTTTTGTAAATGTTCTTTTTCCAGTTAAGAAAGTTTCCCTTTGTCCTTAGTTTTCTGAGAGTTTTTATCATTGAAAAAAATTGATAATAGATTTTCCTGCTAGATTGTGTCAAATGCTTTTCTCTGTCAATTGATATGACCGTATGATTTTTCTTCTTTATCCTATTGATATGGTGAATTGCATTTATTGATTTTTGAATGTTGAACCAGTCTTGCATACCTGGAATAAATGTCTCTTGGTCATCCTGTATAATTTTTTACATGTTGTTGAATTGGATTTATTGAATCTGTATTTTTCATGTCCTTTTGTTTATTTGCTTGCTTTGGTAATTTAAAAAATCAAGCCCAGTTGGAAAATAATGTTCTAAGAAGCATGTGATTATAGTCCTAATCGATCTTTTAAATTAGAACAAATTTGTTGGAAAAAGGAGGTTTTCTAATTACTAAGCAGAAGACTATTCTGCCACACATCTTTCTTTTATAATATTATCTCTCACTGCCATCAGGCACCAGACTCATCCAGGCAGCTGGTGACCTGTGTCTAATAAATTCATAGAGGAGTCTCTGCCACTGCATTAGAGAGAGTATCTTCTATTCTGGGGTATTTAGGACATGGTTTTATTATTGGCTAGACTGATCATTCAGAAGTTACAACAGAAAAAAATAGATCACTGGGAAATTCTAAATTAAATATTTTTTGTTTTAGATTTTATGTACCGTATTTTTATTAAATAATTTATTCACTCAAGAATTATTGATTTGTTGAATTTCAACAAAATCATATTGCTTTCTGTGAGGATTGCAAAGTTGAATGAGACAATAGGCCAACCTTTATTATTTTTTTCATTTAGGTATTCATGCAATAAAAGCATGATTGAGTCCCTAATGTGCCCGGACCTATAGTGGGCCTTGCAGATAGAACAGGACATGCTCTTCTGGCACTTCTGTTGTGGAAGAGTGTGTGGGTCACGTGTGGTCCCGGTAGGAGCTGATGCTGCAGGAGGTATGGCGTGGGTATATACACACCATACGAGGCCGAAATTTAGGCTTAATCACAAAGGTAGTGTTTAGTGATTCAGAAGTTCGACAGAGGATAACATTATTTTTGGCTCAGAGTTGAGCTTCATGGGGAAGGTATCATTGGAGCTAACCCTTAAAGGACGAGGAGCATTCAGACAAGCAGAGAGGGTGCTGTTGTCAATGGGAAGACTGAGTAGGGAATTCCAGCCTTAGAGGCATCATGGCAAAGGATGGAGAGCACTTGGGAAAGGTGGGGAGATAGCACAATTAGAGTAGTGTAGGGATGAGGGTTGTGACATAGGTTAGGAAGTTAGAACATTATGACATAATGTGGAAGGTTTCCACCATCCTCTAGGTTTTGAGAGCCACTGGAGAAATTTAAACAGGAAGATGACATGATCAGACACATTTTATAAAGAACATTCCGTTAGCAGTAAGGAAGGCAGACTGGTGATGGAGCTGTGCAGACACGGTGAGGAACACAATTAGGAGACTACTGCAGTGGTCCTAGCAAAAGCTGATGAGACACGACTGAGGCAGTAGCAGGTAGTACAGTGGAAAGGAAAAAAGTAGAGAGATGTTTGAGAGTGAAGACTCATTCCTTGTGTGGGCAACAGAGGAAGGGCCTGGGGTAGTGACAGAACTAAGGGTGATGCTTCTAAGGTTTCTTACTGGAACAAATGGGTAATTAGTGAAAGCATTATCAGACTTTGTAAATACTCAAAAAAGAATAGGTTTTGGAAAAAGTTAAAATATGCAAATTTATGATCCCAAAGAGAAAATAGATATAAATCCTTGTATATATATACATACACATAAAATGATTAAATGAAAAGGAATAAGAAGTGAATTAAACATAAGGAATAGCAGGAGGACATTAGGAGAAGGAAGGGAAAAATGAAGGGGGGGGAATCGGAGGGAGAGATGAACCATGAGAGACTATGGACTCTGAGAAACAAACAGGGTTTTAGAGGGGAGGGGGGTGGGGGGATGGGTTAGCCTGGTGATGGGTATTAAAGAGGGCACGTTCTGCATGGAGCACTGGGTGTTATACGAAAACAATGGATCGTGGAACACTACATCAAAAACTAATGATGTATTGTATGGTGACTAACATAACATAATAAAATTAAAAATATTTTTAAAAAAAGAAGTGAATTAAGATTGTAAGGAAATGAAAATTGTGGTATGGAAGGATGTAGAGAACAGAAGTAGATTTAGGTCTCATAAAACAAGGCCATTTGGTAAAATGAGGAGGATGTGTATAGTGGCCCTTCCTATATATGTGGAAAGAACAAACCAAAACAGACAAGACCCCTTTGTTGTTCCTGGTCGTGGGGTCTTCACTTGATGTGAGTTGATGTCCAGATTGAGAGAAACACCAGCTCAGCTGGGAACTGGGGACTTTAGGTCCGGCAAGCTTGCCAACTATCTTTGGAGCACACCATCACACACATAAAGACAAACCAGCAAATAAATAAAAACACAAACACATAAACAAATAAGTAAATGTGCATTTTACAATTTGACCATCCCCAAATGCCACATTCTGTTGTGATCACATCACTTCCTTTAGAAAGACTTCATTTAAATAAAATCTAAAACTTGCAGTTCTCTTGATTTTCTTCCACTTCTTTTTCTTGCTTGACATTTGAGTGTTCTTCATGAACCTCCTTGTAACTGACAGGCCCCCCTTTTTTTGCTGGCCTTAGCAAAAGTCTCACCTGGATTCAGGTCTCCTCTCTTGATTGGCTATCAAATTGCTACTGTTTTGGTGAAGGCCTGGATGAAAACCCCCTGTCTGGCACGTGTGGATCCAAGTCAGATCTCTTCCACTTCAGAATTCTGACTTGAGTTCTTTGGCAGGTACATCTCTGGTGTCCTTGGATCTGCTGGGCCAGCTGCCCCTGACCAGGTGAGGAGCCCTCGGAGAGCCTCCCACATGTCCCGAAGCCACCAGACCTGTGTTACTAGTGGAAAAGTGCATAATCAACATTTGTCCTTCATAACGATGATAAGGACTATGCTAGCCAGCCTTTCCCCTTGTTTTCCTTTGCTTTCTTTTTCTTAATTTTGTTTTGCCTTTTTCTTCATTATAATGTATTACTATTATTTTCTGCCCCCCTTCCCCAAAAGAGAGTTATTGTGCTTTGCAAGTGGTGTTTGTAGCATCATGGTTTCCAAATTTAGAGGAAGAAGATAGCACATGCTTTCCTTAAACTTACAATAATCTTCCCTCTGTGAGATTTAAAAGACCAGAGAGGAGAACGGAGTGCTGCTTTGTTCTAATTTCATCATGCAGTGACATCTCACCAGAAAACAGTCAGCCGGAGAGCTGGCTGCGGACATTCTCACGCCGATTCAACTGCCCTGCGGTGGGAGTCATGGCGCTTGCTGCTAGCTGACGATTTTCGATAATTTAAAAACTGCAAACCAAGTGTCATCACTCTCATCTTTTGTTTGTTTATTTTTACTCTCCTGAAAGGATGCGCACTATGCTCGGATCAGAAGGAATCCTAGAAGGCGGTGACCACGGCTCCTGAGGAATCTCTGGTTTCAGCCCCATTTGGAAGCTGCCCATTATAACATGGAGTTGGGTTATAGTCTGAACTAATCAAGAGAACTCAGAAGGTGGGCGCAGCTCATTAATCTGCTTGGGCTCGTTCCTTAATGTTCTGAGCCCTGGAGTGTATTCTTGAGTGAGTAAATGAAGAGAGGAGATCAGCTTCTATGAGCTTACGGGGATTTGATATACAATGAGAGGTTTTTGTGAGTGGCAGCATGACAGAAACATTCCCTGTATTAATTCCGGCCCTCTGAGAAGCAAGGAGCAAGAGAGCATCCCGCGTGCAGGGGATCCGTATGGGAGTGTCTGTGGGGGGGATGGGTGGGGACGTGAGGGGAACCTCAGACAGTGAGGCAGCTCTGGCATCTGGCAGAGGAGAGGAGGAAGAAAAGTGGTGGGAGCGTTTCAGACACAGGAAGAAAGGGCATGGGGGTGCCCATGAGGGCAGAAGGGTCCTTATCCTGAGCCTGGCCATCTCCCTCCCTGTCTGGGAGAGCCCGGGGACACATGACCTCGGCACAGTCACCATGCAGGTATCACAGTGCAACAGCTAAAGCTGACCTGTCCCCTTGGCTCCCAGCCACTGGCACTCTTGCAGGGGGACCCAGGCAGTGCACCTCAGTGTCTGTGAGGACCCCCCGCACTGCACAGACCTGCTTCTCGTGCATGTCTGGGGAGCACCTCTCATCGTCCTCCTGAGCTGCTCTTCCTGATGGGAGACAGAGGAAGTATTCCTGTGGCAAACTGCCACTGCTCTGGGGACAGATGCGCGTCCTCCCTGCCCTGCTCCCCCGGCAGTATGCCCCTCCCCTGAGACAGCACACCTGCCCCCCCTCCCCGCCCCCGAGGCTGTGTTCATTTCCTGTGGCTGCTGTGAGGGAGCACCACAGCCTGGGGGCCTAAAGCAACTGAAACTTGCTCAGCTTGTGGAGGCCGGAAGCCTGAATCAAGGTTTCGGCAGGGCCTTTCTCCTCCGAAGCCTTCAGAGGAGGACCCATCCTGTCTCTTCCAGCTCTGGAAGCCTGGGCATTCCTCGGCTGGGGGCCACGTCCCTCCCAGCCCTGCCGCCTCTGTTCTCACAGGTCATTGTGTCTCGCCTCCTCTTCTTACAAGGACACCAATCCTCTTGGATTAAGGCCCACCCGAATTCAGTGAGACCTCATCTTCAGCTGCTTGCATCTGCAGAAACACTGTTTCCAAGTAAGATCACTCTAACATATCTTTTGGGGGGACACCCTTCAACCCCCAATGGTGACCTGCCTGGTGGGATGACACCTTCATTCCCGAAGGGTCGGGACCCTTGGTAATCCCCCCCTTCCCTGGCCAGGGTTGTCACAGATCTCCACCCACAGTGATAACAGGACAAGAGACGGCCACGAGGATCTTCCGGGTTCTGCACCTATTGTCTCTCACTCCAGTGTGGAAAAACAGCCCTACCTTCCCCTCCTAGCAGGATAAATTCCCTCTTCAGGACAGTGATCCCTCTTCTCCCCTCTGGTCCTTTGACATAAGAAGTTCACGTGTCCAGGCAATAGCCACAGCTTGGGGTTCAAGGGAGCCTCTTCTATGAAGATGGTGAAGATGAGTAGGATCTTCCCACCTTGCAGATCCCAGAGTTGCACAGATGCAAGTGTGGACTTTTTCAGTGGGTTGTGTGGAGCGATACTCAATGGGTCTATGCCTGCTTTCACTTCCACTCCTTCCATGTACCTACCCTTCCCACTGAAGATGCCCCACCATATAAAAGGCTCTTAATAGTGCACATACTGCGTCCTGTTTGGCACTTCATCCTTGCAGGGTATGGCCTCCAAGCTCACTCGACCACTGTGCCTTCAGTAGGCTGTTCCAGTGCTCCAGGGAGGTGATTACCTCTGGACCATGTGGTTTATGATACAGCCAGTGGATTCTATGGTCATGGCCCCACTCCCACTCCTACTTTGATGTGAAGTGGGTCCTGTGGTCAAGGGCAAATCAGTGGATACTGGTGCTGGCTGAGGCTTTTGGACAAGGAAGGCAAACTCATGCCCAAATAGGCTCACACAGCTCATTCATATCCATTACTTCTGCCTGAGTTATTCCCAGATGTATCATTTCAAGACAGGTTTTGCTGTTATGGACTTAACAGCCAGGACAGGTGGTGGGGGCAGCTCGTGTGGGACCTGAACACTAAAGCTTTTCAGGGAAGGGCCTCTGCAATGTCTTCCTGCACGTCGTCAGGCTAGCTCTTACGAGGGAGAGGGCACAAAACTGTGAGCTCTGAGATTTCAGGGTTTCTGCAGAGTTAAAATGCTCTGGGCCATCCACCCAGATGTTCCCATCCTGAGTTTCAGCTAAATTTTCCCAACTAGGACATCTCCCTCGCAAATCAGACCTGACTTGTCTGATTATCTAAACATCTGTGGAGCTCTCAACTCCAGCTAGTAAGTCCTGAGTCTGCTTTCCAGCCTCATCTTCCCTTCTACTGCAGAGCCTCTTAGTGAGCTACCAGCCAGGCCTGCTGGCTCTCACACTTAGCCTCCGAGTGTTCACTCCCCTCATTTACTCATCCCCATCTCTAGGGCATCATTGCAACTTCATAAAAACCAGCCAACTTTGCTGTTCTCTTAAGTACTCTTTCCTCTGTATTCTTCAAATGTTTGAATCATCACCACCACGGACCTTCCCCCTGGCCAGGACATTTCCTCAGGTCCCCACCAGTGAAACAGTCAGCAACTGGGCTGCCCCCTGTGCTAGGGACCATGCATGCCTCACATTCTACGCAGGACAGGGTTTTCTTTGTCAGACCTGCTCCCCAAACCTCCACTTACCACCTGTTCTTTCAGATCACTCTTGGTATCACCTGTGTCAGTTCAGGCTTTCCAAGAAGCAGATTTCATAACAGAATTAGTCATGTGTAGTAGCTTGCTAGGGCTATCTTAACAAAGTTCCATGGGCTGGGAAGCATAAACAATAGAAATTTATTGTCTCACAGTTCTGGAGCCCAGAAGTCCAAAATCAAAGGGTTGGCAAGCTTGCTTCCTTCTGAGCATCTGTTCTAGGCCTACATCCTTGGTCTGTAGATGGCCACCTTTGTCATCTCTTTACAGGGCCTTCCCTCAGTGCATGTCTATCTCCAAATTTCCCATTTTTATAAGGACACCTACCATATTGGATTGGGACCCACCTTAATGACCTCATCTTAGTGTGATTACCTCTGTTGAGGTCCTGGGGGTTAGGTCAACCTCTGATTTGGATAGGCACAATTTAACCTGAGCAAGAAGGGTAAAGAGGAAGGGGGTAAGAACAGTCAGGGGTGCCTTCAGACGAGAGTAAGTTCTGAGGCTCTGAGGAGGAGGCAGGAGGAGGAGGTCTGGGTAGGGAGAGCTTCAGACTGCAAACAGCTGGGAGGAAATCTTGGCCAGGCCACAAGTGGGTCCCCGAGCAGAGGTCACCCCCTGTTGTTAGCAGACACCACAAATCATCCTTTCCTTCTTGAGGACTGTCTTCCTCGACTAGTGTTTCAGTTTCTGAGGATTCTGGATCCAGTAGATTTATGTTTTCCACAGCTGATTAATCTGTGGGAAGTAGGTAGAAGAGAGTTAGAAGCAGTGACCAAGGACCCAGGAATTGAATGCAGACTCGCACAGGTCATCAATGATTTTGAGTTGAATGGACGTAGATGGCATCTTAGACTTTTTGACTGCAGCCCTTGACAATAGGAACCCCCAGAACCCTGAGCATTCTCAAAAACATGTCAACTTGTTTTCTGCTCCCTCTCCGCCCCGGTTGTAAGTCCCCGTGGGACTTTTCCTTTCCTTTTTATTTCTTTTTGAGAAGGCTAGACAAAGTTCTGGAAGCTTCCTGTAAACTCTAATTGGGTACATTTTCCAAAGCAAAACTTTATTTGTTTTGAACACTGTATTTTTCTTCGTCGGCTGTCGCCCTTCAGAAGCACACATCCGTGTTTGAAGTCTGAAGGAAAGGATCACACGCTCGTTTCTCCAAGTGCTGCTCGGGTTCCTGCCGGCCACAAAGCTCTTCTCCCCGCCCTGCTCCTCTGCTCTCCCATCCCACACCAACCCCAATGGGGCCAACCTGGCTCCGTTCCCCCTTCCATGCTGCCCTCCCTTTCAAGCATCTTCTACTTTTTATGCAAAACCCGAAGCCTCAAGGTCCCGGTGTTGCCATGACAGTGATGTTGCCGTATGCCTTCAGTGGATTTGAGTTCCAAACTTTGAAAAAAAAAAAAAAATAATGGCCTCAAAGAAGCAGGAGGGAGATGGCAGGAGAGAAAAAAAGAGGAAAAAAATCAAACAGGGCATCGTCCTAAGAAGGGGAGAGAGCAGGAAAAAGCAGGGCAAAACCCTGAAAATATATTCGCGGTGACATCATTGTCTTTCCCACAGAGACCATTGACTTGGGAGGCAGCGTCCATTCACCGTCCTGAAGCGGGCTCGCCAGGGCCCCGGGAGCCATCGCTCTCGGCCTGAATGCCTTTTTTGTTGGGAAACAGTGGACTGTTTCTGAAGGCCTGCATAAATGACTGAGTAATTCCCTGCAGTTGCCAGGAAGTCTGAGCCACTTGTGAGCTAACAATAGTGAACTTTATCTCCTGCCCCATGCTGGAAGGTCCAGCTGTAGGTCCGAATTCTAATAAGGGCTTTGCTCATGCCTCTGAGGTTATGGTAATATTTTATCCATCTTTTTTCATTAAGATGCAGTCATGGCTGCTATTGAGAATTGGAGGCAGGTCCTGAGGAGCGAGATGTCGGGGGGTGGGGTGGCTGGGGTGAGTGAGGGGAAGATGGGGGATAAAACTAAGGGAAAGGAAGAAGGAACATGGCTCCTGAATTAGCTTGATGGCTTTGCTTTTCAATATGAGACTCCGCGTTGATTTAGGGGAGGAAAAGGAAAGTCTCACTCTGACCCATCAATCCCTAAACCAGGAAGATTATTTTAGGGAATTTTCCGTGTTTCAAATGCTCCCTCTCTTGTCTCCTTTTTGGCAGAATGAGCAGCGACTGAGGCTAATGATGTGCTCAGAAATAGTGTGAGGCTATTGGGTTTCTTTCCGTATTTGTAGGCAGATACCTATTTGTATTGTTTAGTGACCCTGTATCCCAGTTCTTAGCTAAGTGAAAAACTAAAGTAATTGTTAGCTCCCTGCCTTGTAGCTTCTGAGGACACACTGCAAAAAGTGCCTGTAAAGATGGTCAAGGCCATTCACCTGCAGGGAGACCCTCGAAGGACAATTTCGAGTGACTGATTACAGTGACAGCAGATGCTTTCATGTTTATGTCCTTGTCTTTGAAAGGACCCCAACCCCAACAGAACAGTACTATTATCCCAATTTGAATATGCATACACAGTGGTTACTAATGCACTGCTGCCTTTGTAATGTGGCTCCCTTTCCCCCATTACTAAAGTCCTTTTCAGGTTTCTCATGATCTTAGCTTCTTTTTAGGTGAAAATTAAGGTTAAATGGGTGAAAAGAGGATGGGGATCTTCTGGGTGGGAAGGATAATAGCAAGTGCTTGACTTTTTATCTCCTTGTAGTTCCTCCCCACAAAAATAATCCATAGGTGAGCCACACACTCAGCATTATCAAGAGATAGAGAATATCATAATCTACAAAATTATCCCTCAGTAGAGAAATAAACCACACTTCAGCAGAGCTTGCCATCCAGCTCTGCAAGCTCGTGGGTGAAGGGTGTGGGATTGGTGAGTTGAAATGACTTCATGACAAAAAGAGACCAGACAGAGACAACCTAGGTTAAGCAAATAAAATATCACCACTGAAGGGAAAACCCAACACTAAATGCTAAAATGCTGATTAGAGTTCAGGACATGGGGCTCCTGGCACCTGGTCCAGGGAAGTGAGCAGCCGCAGAGGTGGGCGACTTCTGGAGAAGAACCAGAACATGAAGAAAGTGTGGGCAGCCACTGGAAACAGGGCAGTGAAGGATGGAAGGAAACAAGGTGGGAATGAAGGAGTTTACAGATACAAGTGACGGATACCCCAACCATCCCTTTCTCCACCACCACAGCCAGCTTCATCCATGTAAGGACACTGTGCAGAAGACAAAAGACACACAAAAAAGTACACTCTCAAACTCAAAAATCCTTCCCATGAGAGCAACAGGAATAGAAAATGCAGGTCACATTCATATAAAACTAGTGTAACAAAATTGAAAATATGAGTCAACACATAAAAGCTGATGAAAATTCTCTGAAAAAAAAAATCAGCTATGAGGCAGAAGAGCATTGTAACAGAACAATTGAAACTGAATTAAATACACTCAAATAAACATTCAAAGACATAAGGGAGACACCTTAAATCAGAATATTAAAAATAGAAGGGGAGAACACACAAAAAGATACAAAACAAGAGTTAATGGGCCTCAGGGAAGAAACAGTAGAGAAGGACACAGTCATACAAGAAATGAGAGCTAAATGACAAGGTGCTCAAAGAATAGATTCGACTCAAAATTTAATAAAGGCCAATAAAGACAACATTAAGGAAAACAACCAAGGGAATAAAATCAAGATACAATACAAAGGAAAAAAGTGAGAGAGAAAATCATTGAAAAGTTACAGAAATAAGAGGCAAGCACATGTGTATTCAGCTTAATTTTTCAGCTCAGCTGAACCACACTGCCCACCTAATTCAACACCAATCCAGGTGTTGCTGTGATGGCTGGCATTTTTCAGATGTGGTTAACATCTACAATAAATTGACTTTGAGTAAAGGAGATTATTCTGAATGATGTGGGTGGGTCTCATCTGATCAGTTGAAGGCCTGGAGAGCAAAAAACTAAGGTTTCCTGGGAAAGGAGAAATTCTGCCTTGAGAATGCAGCATCAGGGGCGCCTCAGTGGCTTAGTTGGTTAAACGCCTGACTCTTGATTTCAGCTCAAGTCATGATCTCAAGTGTCGGCTCTGCACTCAGTGTGGAGTCTGCTTAAGATTCTCTCTCAGAGAGAGAGTGCAGCATTAGCTTCTACTTGAGCTTCCAGCCTATTGGTCTATTCTACAGATTTTGGAGTAGCCACCCCGAAATTGCATGAGTCAATTCCTTAAAAGAAATCTATGTATATCCTATTGGTTCCACAGGTCTGAAGAAATTATATAGATACATACATCAATTGATAGATCAATCGATTGATTGATAGATTAAATATAAATATAAATATATACTCAATCCTAATTCTAAAATCTTTCTTAATTGGGAAACACTAGAGCCATTCTTATTAAGTTCAGGAACAAGGCAAGAAGGCATTGTTCTAGAAGAATGGACCAATGTCATTTAAGTAGAGCAAACAATCAAGAGTGAAAGAATTGGAAAAAAAATAAACTCTCTTTGCAAGTGACATGACAGTACATGATAGTATATCTGGAAAATCCAAGAGTGACAATAAAACTAACTTAATCAAAATTAGTAAATAAGCAAGACTTTTAAAATTAATATTAATAAAAAATTAATATACAAAAATCAATAGCCTTTATATACTTGAATGATGGGCAGCTACAAGATATAATAAATGAAGAGGTCCCAGTTGTGAAAGCAATAAGACACAAAGAAAGTAAAGGTAAACTTAAAAATTACTGTTCAAACCCATGTGGGGGAAAAAAAAAAACAACGAACTATAAAATATGCCAGAAAGACCCAAAAGGAGATGGGGATGTTTCAACATGATATTCTCCCCACGGCCCAGCCATATGTCAGAAATCCAGTATAATATAAGGGTGGTGTCTCAAATAATTGGGGGCAAAGAAGGACTTTTTAATAAATGACATTGGAATAACTGGAGAGTCATAGAGAAAAAGATGAATTTAGATCCGTTCCACACACAACTTCAAGAATAAACTCTAAATGAGTTAGAGATCTAAATGGAAAAATGAAATTGTATGAGATCTAAAAAAAAAGAAAGAGAGGTAAAGTCTTCTACAGCCTGAGTGTAAGAAAATATTTTTCACAACAATGTAAAATCCAGATTCAATAAATGAAAAGATTGATATGTTTGCCTACTTTACCCCCAACCCCAAAAAGCCCTCTTTCCATGGCAGAACCAAATATATAAGTCAAAGAACAAATGACAGACTGTAAAAAAAATATATACCATATATATAAAGAATTTCAATATATTAAGGGAAAGGGAGCAAATATCATACAGAAAATGAATACAAGTCATTCATGAACAGAAAATTAACGAAAAAGATATTAAAATAATATTATATGCAAAAGAAGTTCATTTAAACTCATAATCGGAAAAAATAGTAAATTAAAACTACATTGAGATACCATTTCTCACCCATCTATTTAGACAAGAGAGCTTGGCAATTCACTCGATTGGCAAGGCTGTCTGGAAACACGCATTGCTGGTGGGATGAACACGGTATAGTTCCTACAGAGGGGAGTTTGTCGATGTCTAAGACAACTACACACGCATTTATTCTTCAATGCAGAAATCTCACTTCTAGAAACTTACCCTGGAGATATAGCTCCAATAATGCAAAAAACAAAAGTGAAACAAATGAAAAAACAAAAAAACTTTTCTGAGATTACCTTTTTGTATTGTTTTAAGATTTCAAAGAATGTTAATATTCTATCAAAAATTAAAAAAATAAAACAAGAATGGGAAGTAAATGGAACTAAAAGCAAGCTGAAACAAATGAATGCAACTGTATTTAAAATGAATAACAGGGGTCCCTGGGTGGCTCAGTCAGTTAAGCACCAACTCTTGGTTTCGCCTCAGGTCATGATTTCATGGGTGGTGGGTTCAAGCCCCATGTAAGGCTCTCCGCTCAGCAGGAGTCTGCTTGAAGATTCTCTCCCTCTGTCCCTCCCCTGACTCGTGCAGGCTCTCTCTCTCAAATAAATAAATAAATCTTAAAAAAAAAAAAGAAAAACAAAACCACATTGATGGAGAGAAGACATAGTCAAGTAACTTATGAACAGAGTTGACTAGGGAGCCTCAGTCTTGGGGGGTGGGCAGGGGTGGGGTGGAGTCGGGGACTAACTGCCCACGAATCCTCAGCTCTTTATTCAGTAGTCTGCTTTCCATTGTGAATATCTAAGTCAATTACGTGACTGTTTTAGATCTATTACAGTATTGACAAATAAGTAGATGTATTGATTTTAGAAACTAGGTTCTTACTGTGAAAGAATGTGTATATATATGATATGAAGATAATAAAGAGAAATATAGAATAAAAATATGTATATAGAGTATATATAATATAATATATGTAAATGTATGTGTTATATATATTTAAAATCTCTCTCTATATATATATGAATGAATTTGGATTTGACTGGAATGAATTGGAATTGGCTTCGAATTTGAAAAATTGGTATACACTCATGGTTTCTAAAATAAAAGTATGTAAATGTGTGCATATGTGTTATATAGGTATATGTATATATGCACTGTACTGTGTGTGTTTATATATCCCCCCAGCTCTGTCCACTGAAAGGGCGCAGAGGCATAGATAGATACCCCCAAACAAGGAGGACACTTGGAATACAAATCTTGGTTTCTGGTTCCATTCTCTTCTGAATGGAACCAAGGCTGATTCTAGTGCTAGGTCGAGGATGGTACAAGATGAACCTGGACTATTTTCTTGCCTCAGAAAATAAAGATTCAAAAAGTGATGGATAATTTGTCAAAAGGACACACAGTTTCCAGGGGCTCTCATTGCTCAGTATGTACAGTTTGAGTACCACACTAATTAAGGACAGTACTGAATTATAAACATCGGAAAAAATAAAAATCCCTGAGACTAGGTTAATAATAGGTAGATCAATAAAAGATCCTGGAGATTTTTTCTAGAGCTTCTGGAAGATGGAGACAAGGCCACTCATGAACCAAGTCTATTTCGGTGTTTTCTGCTGAGGGGTGGGGTCAGCACATACTGGCAGTTTCTATCCTTTGAGGATGTACCTGCTTGGATTTACGGGTTTAGAAGATAGTGGATTAAAAATATCTGAGAATTTCAGTTGAATAACAACCACCAAAGGGTGTTTGACACATTTAAATTTATATAGTGGATTTGCATACTGCACTGCAGGGTGAGATTTTTATATTCATATTTATTTCAGATGTGGGGATGGAGTCTTGAAGAGCTTAGAGCTGATTCAAGGCAGGTAGCCATCTAATATGTAGTGAGTAGGAAAGAGACTCCAAACTCTACAATAGCAGACAAAATATTAATAATAGAATGGGAAACAGTGTGAATATATTATTTTTATATTTTGTCATACAACTTTATTATCTATTTGGGATCCCTTTCCACTTATCTCTTAGGATTTACTGATGAAAACACTAAGTTCTAAATTTGGCATCTCTCCCAAATTCACATTTGGCAAACGTGAGGAGTGAAGTGAAGTAACATGTCCTCTCCTTGCAAATCATCTACCGCACCACTTCCCCAGGAGCCCCTGACCTCAGGGTGGGGGCAGGGGAGTGGACAGATGTGTGTGTGTGTGCATTGCTGTTCGTACATATAATTACCTCTTCACTCATAATAAATATTTGGGGATGAGCTTTGACAGCTTTATTTTCTTCCTTTTTGTCTACAAACAGGCATGGGACAACACTCCTGTCTGGACGCTGGGCTTCGCTCACTGTGTGATGATCTTGCTACCAAAGGAATCCAGCAGAATTATAAATTCATTAAGGGATGAAAAATGACCTGAAACTACTGAGTTAGGTCTCTTGCCTGGGATCAGAGCTGCTCTGTCAGCCTCTCTATCTGCTGCCTTAAGAACGGCATTGATCCCATAACTTTTACTGCTCCCGAGTCACTTGGAATTGAAAGCCTTGGTTAATTGATATATTTTTAGGATCTTGGAATTTGGGAGGTAAAAATGTCCATCCTCTATTTTCTAAAATACTGGAACAGATTGTTCCTAAAAACTTAAGATTGAGCGAGGCTTCATGCCTACATCATTAGAGTACAAGAAAGAGGTGCCAGATGCCTCTTTTCAGGACCAGCCTGGTCCTGAAGAGTTGAAAGGTTCTGAGACAAACACCTCCTTCACTCTTAGTGCAAAATTACAATTCTGTACAGTGGAAAGTGGCAGAATTAAAATAGGTATGTCTGGGAGAAGTGCTTTCAGGATAACTGTGAATTAATCAAGAAATATCTTCCTTAATATCTTCTTTCATAGTTAAATCAACTTGGGAAATCCAAGTATTTGTGGAACTATTAACAGAGTAGCTCTCCAAACTCACTACAGAATTTTAAAGAAGACTGTCACTGTTTGAAACTAAAGCCATGTTACACTTTGACATTCCTTCAGAATAATAGAATTAATGGACTCATTTCCCTCTTGTGAAAATAGAAAGACAATGAATAATGACCAAACTTAGGAGGAATCCTTTTATTTTGCCCTCCATCGACTACCTTGCCATGCACACTCTATCTTGCCATATGTTGCGGTCCTTACCTGGTGAGTTTGTAAAAATGGCACATGGCTGTTCATGGCACGAGGCCAGGGACACAGAGACAATACAGGCTTATGGGCCAGCCAAAATGTCATCAGACCTAAGGTCAGATCTTTGTCTTTGTTGGCTCTTTCTTCAGAATTCCTGCTTCTAAACTTACCTTACAGAGAGCTAAATGATTCTCATTTTGAAATCCCAGCCATGCATATAAAATAACATCTATGACGTTTCACACATTGCATGCCACACGATCACACCAATACAAATCTCTTTATTCCCCAGAATATGCTGGTAGTTTCATTATTGTTAATTTTTGTTGTAAGGTTAATGAAGATTATTGCATATATTTCTTATCTTGCAGAATGCTTATACCAACATGAACATAGTGTGTCCATTAACTTTATAGCAAGGGGGAAAGCTCTTCAGAATAGAATGAAAAAAAAATTGTAGAATTTATAAATTCTGCCAAGGAACACATCTTGTTTTGTGTTTCTTGTGGGAGGACTTTTTAAAGGGGAAAAAACTAAAATACACTGGTTTGTGCCCAAACGTAATACTACCCTAGCTCTTGTTGTCTGGTGGCTTTGTCTATTTTGCCCCTGGATATCCTAGAGTTTTGCCTCCTGTTATCAATGTTCTTTCTTGCTTTTTTTCTCCATCTGTTTTCAAGATTTCCTATCTTTCTAGTTTTCTTTTTTTCTTTATTTTTTTTAATAGCTTGGCAGATTACTCTTTTTGCTGTTTATCTTTCTGCCTTGGAATCCAGTCATAGAAACTGAGCTATTAATAATACCCATGCTAGTCAGAAACAAGGTTAGCAGATTCAACTCTGCTTTCTTCCTTAGAAAATTGTATATACACACACACACACACACATACACATGTTCATTCTCTTAGCCTCTTTCAGACAATACTGGGCATTCGTAGTCAAATGGCCAATAGATTTTTTGAAGAAGGAAAAACAGGTCTGGACAGCAGACTTAGGATGTCATATAATGGAAATCTGGTCCTCAGGAGTTGACAGAGCCAGAGTCTGTGAAGTAGGGTCAGAGAATGGGAAAATGTAAAATAGAGAAATAAAGAAAAACCACATATTATTCTAATTGATATATATTTATGTGAATATTTATCATTTTATGTTCTTCCAGTAGTTGGGATAAACTCAGAGCCTCAGTGGAGTTTTAGGACATCAGGAAATAACACTCTTCGTCTGTTCTGGAAGTGGCATTGTCGGGCACAAGGCCATGGGGAGATTTGGCCACGGCCTCGGGGAGCCCAGGACAGTGTGAGCCCATTGTGCATTGAGCTGGAGTTCATGATGTGCCATGACGTGATTTCAGTCACATGTCCATCCATTCACCAAATAAGATTACTCAACAGCACGTCTTGATAGACAGCTTGGAAAAGATGAAAGATTTTGGCTATTTAAAAACAAGCCAAGAGAGTGCTTGATAATTTATTGGAAACAGAAATGGGTGAGGAGGAGGTCTTGAGGGTGGCTCTCTGGTCGTCACTTAGAGAAATGGGTGGATGATGATCCTACATATCGAAAAGATGATGGCAGAGCAGAGAAGAGAAGGAGTTTCATTTTGAGCTGGCCAAGTGTGAGATGCTGGTGGGAATTTTAGTGGAAAAATCTGGAAGGGGTTTAGATATACAAAGCTGAAACTCTACACTAAAAAATAGCAATTGTGAACAAACAAACACTGGTTAATCCAAAAGAATGCATACATTTCCAAAAGTGAGAAGAGAAAAGTCTCAAATGGAACTCTGCCTCCCTCTCCCCAGAACAATGTAATAAATGGATGATGGAAAAAAACCTCGTGGATAAGGGTGTGACCAGAAAAGTAGAGGAAAACCACGAGAGTGGGGTGTTTAGGAAGACCAGGGAAGAAAAGCATTCGAAGAATACAGGAATGTTCAACAGCGCAAAGTGTTTCAGAGGGGCCAAGGCCTTGAGGCCTGGACGTGGTCCATTTAAGAACTCGAGAGTCACTGGTGATCTTGTCATGGGGCTCCTTCGGGGGGCAGAAATCTGAGGGTCTGGGTTCAGGGAGGCTGGAAGTTGATAGACTGTAGTGTCTCTGACTTGGCCCTCACTGGCCAGTCTTGAAACATCCAGGTGTGTTACAGACGTAGCGTACTCTTCAATCTCCTACTTATTTGCCAGAAATTCACCAGGCGGCTCTGCAAATAAGGTCTTCATTCACGCACCAAACAAATTTCCTGCAAGTTGGATTTTAACTTCTTTTGCAGATCTTCCATGTCCTGTATAAACATTCCATTTCCACTTTATTTTCTATATCATTCTGCTCCACCTTGCTTTCTTTTTCTGGCCAGAATTAGCTTCACTAACCCAAACTACCATCTGGTCCCTTGGAGTCAATGACTTCATTAAAAAGAGGATAAAAAAAAAAACCCTCTCAATGAATGCAACTCTGGAAGTCTAGGAACAATGGTGAATACCTCTGACTCATTCTTGACCCTTTTCCACAGCTCTGTGGATCAGCTGTGAGCTGACCTTTCGCTCACGGATGATAAGGGATGACTGCGGCATCGAGCAGCATGGTTTTCTCTAAAATTCAGCCATTCACATATTTGCCAAGAGTCTCTGTTGAAAGGATTGTAGGAAAGGGAAACCCAAAAGTTCAGGCATCTATTTCCTACCAACTTCTAAGCCTAAGCTCTGAGCCCCGCGCTGGGCCCCATGGTTCTACCCTTTCAACTCTAGAAATCTTTGCTGACAGGCTTCCTCCTGATACTCTGGCACTTCCTGTTTCCCTCAACAGGAAACCCTGCAAAGGAGCTGTCCTCCGCTTCTTTCAGAGCTTCCATTTCCCTCCAGAATAAGGAAATGCTATTATGCATATCAGCTGAAAATTGAACAAAAGAAAATGAGCCCACTCACATAATAATCACCTGGCGTGCATGCGCGCACACACACACACACACACACACGGGGGACTTTGGGAAGTTAAACACACGCAGCTTTCATGACAAACACATAAAACCGGGACTACTTGGACTAACGTGGGTCTAATTTTCCAGAAGACAATAGAATAGTACAGAAAGATAGTGTGATGTACGAATATAGACTGTGTGTGACTCAGGCTTCCCTAACATGCTGAGAGGCTATGGGCAAGTCGTTTAAACTTTCTGAATCTCAGATGCCTCCAATATTAAATGGGGATAATATCTTAATGGTTGTTGAGGAGATTAAGTGAGATAATTCACAATGACAGTTTAGACAGTGGCTGACACACAGAAAACTGCAAAATACTGATTATTAATTACCCTACTTTTCCTGTAGGAAATTATGATGCTTTAGGACTATGAAACATTCATCCTGAGTATATAAAAGGTCATGTTATTTGAGGCGACGCCATAGAGAAAGCCATAGGGAACAGAGTCTGTGTTGAACTATTGATCCACATGGTGCCCAGGACACTGGGGAATGCAATGGATCTTATCAATAAACAGTTTGATTTAACCGAGTGTATTTTTAGTACCTTCCATGTAGAACAAGATGCCACTGATCGAGTTGAGCTAAAGGTTTTCCCCTCTTTCCATTTATCCAAATATATCCAAATATAAGAAACATCTGACTGTTTCTTTACAACAGAAACCTCGGGATTTTGAATTGCATTCCCCCTTGGGAAATGTTTGGCATAGTGTAGACAGAGTCTCCAAGCTCCTCCTGGGAGGGAAATCTAGGCAAATAGCTCAGGACAGGGAATGGTGTGTGTTCATCTAGCATCTGTGACCACAACGCTGATCTTAGGGTCAACCCAGGGGGACGTGCATCGAGTCAGCCCCGAGACGCAGCTGTGAGCTTCTCCGTCTGCACGAAGCCACAGCGGCCAGAGGACACCCCCCAAGGGGCTCCCATCAGTCACACACGTTTATCTTCAGCCGCCTTCACACCCTCGGAAACAGCACAAGCAAGGACAGCTGATGTGAAACAAGAACTCTGATGTCACCGAGGAGGGTGAAGAACAACACGTTACATAAAGAATATAAATAACCAAGTGCTGGCCTCTGTGTTCATGCTCCCGCAAGCCCTTCAGAGCTGGTTGACCCTTAATGCTAAATACTAACAGTAATCAAATGGAAGTTGTGACAGTTCCCTATCCTTTTGGTTTTGCTTTCCCTCTTTGCCTCTCATTTTCCCTTCCCCGTTGTCAAAACTTTAAGTGATAGACGGGACATGCAGTCTTGGGGTTCACTGGGGTGATCTGCTTGAGTCATAACCCGAGGGGTGTTAGAAGTGGAGCTCCCAGATGCTGCAAAGTACTCCATTCAAGTGGACCCTGAATATAAAAAGAAAGCAACCCGTGGGTAAAAGAACAGAATGAGAGAGTAATATTTCTCAGCACCACGCTGAGACTCTACAGGAAGGCTAGGATCCATCAAGCACATGAAAGGAAAGCAGGAAAAAGATTTTGGCCAGAGCAGGTGCACAACAATTAAGAGCGAGGGGGCTAAGAACAGGCCGCCCTTAAGTAGCTGGGGCCATGGGCGGCGCAGGCAGCTCCTGTCGGAAGTCCTGGGCCACCTGCACCGTGTGCGGGGCACCCCTGCTCCAGAGCATGCACGCCGGGGAAGGGGGCAGCAGGGCGGGGGCGGTGCTCTTAGGGTCTTTCGTTTATTCCCAGCCAGTCAGTTCTGTCTTTTTGCGCCACAGAACTCTATTTTTAACCCGTGTGCTTTATTATTATTTTGGGAAAGCTAATGCATTTCTACTAGGTTACACTGTTACTTTAAAATAATTTGTGAGAATTTCAAGTGAAGTCATCAACTTAGAAACAAAAATGAGGCAATCTGATTAACCTTCTTTCAAGGCGTGTGGGGGGTAATCTGAACAAAAGGCATTATATTTTGTGAACTGGAGACACCTCTATCAGTGGTGCGGGCATGCTGCACGCGTCTGTATGTCTCTAATACACAAATGTTTCCATGTGTGCACTGAATGTATAGGCTGGTTCATATGTGTATATCATTTATGAATGTGTATATACATAATCTGCAAATTTGTTTGGCTATATCTAAAAAGTAAGTCTGGTAAGCTCTAGCAAGAAAATGAGATAGTAAATAAACAAATCCCATATTCGCCCAAATTCCTTCCCTCTCATTGATACCCCTGTCCTGCAGACCACCCTCCTCTCCCATGGGCCCATTGGGATAGTCTTCCTCCACTTCAGCCTCCTGCTAGCTGGTCTCCACAAGGAGCTACAGTGGTCTTTTAAAAAGTGACAAATTGTGATACTCCCTTGCTGGAAAACCTCCCATGAGGAGAAACCCAAGAGTTAAAAGAGATTTAAGTGAAACATCAACCAGTTGCAATATATGAACTCTATTTGGATCCTGATTCAAACACGCTAACAAAAATTATGCACACATACAATTCTAAAACACTGACACAGTATTTCATGATATTTATTTGATGCTCTTCAACGTATAGGTGTGATACTTGCTGAATTGTTTATGGGAGAAATGCCATGCCATGATATCTGGAATCTGTGTTTATATCTGGTCAGGATGGGGAGGACTAAGTGAGCCTTGGATAGAATAAGGATGGCATGACTTGTTCATTGTTGAAGCTGGCTGATTCGTGATGCTCCTCTCTACACTTGGAGTATGTTTAAAATAATCTATATCCTTTTCTTTTTTGGGGGAGGGAAAGAGGGGCAGAGGGAGAAGGAGAGAGAGGATCTTAAGCAGCCTCCACGCCCAGCGCAGAACCCAACACGGAGCTCGATCTCACGACCCTGAGATCATGACCTGAGCTGAAATCAAGAGTCAGATGCTTAACCAACTGAACCACCCAGGTGCCCCTAAAATCATCTATATTCTTAAAATGAAAAATAGATAAATAAAGTCCTCCATGACTTACCACGCACTTTGAATAAAATCCAAGGCCCCACAATGCTTGACCTGATCCGACTTGCCAACTTCTCCATCCTCATCTCCAGGCTCTCCCTGGGCCCCAGGGCCCACCAGACTGGCTTCTTGGGGTTCCTCCAACACGTACAGATTTTTCTTGGCCCAGGGCCTTTGCACTTGTTCTTCCATCAGCCTGGGACATGAATGCTCCAGCACTGATCCTTCACATCTCTCAGGACTCCAATTAAATGTCACTTTGATGTCTCTGGCCAGCCTCACGGATGTGATCTTACAATTCGTCTCGCCTTGCCCTGTTTCACCTCCTTTCCATATGTTACTTTTACTTGTTTTCTTGGTCATTAAGGTCTTCCCTCACCAGATTCTTTCTCCTCAAAATCAGGATTCTTCTCTGACTTGTTCACTCATCTGCCGCAGGCTTAGAATAGAGACTGGTGCATGGCAGGCATTCAACAAATATTTGTTGAATGAATCAATTTAATGTTATAATCCCCAGTACACCACAAAATTTGTTCCTTTGTGTGGTAGGCTTTTCCTTTTTCTCTTTTCAAAATTAGATTGAGAGGGACAGAAAAAAATGCCAATTCTTTTCTTATTCTTGATCTCTTTCATTGGAAATTATAACAGAGAAATAGACAAGAGAAGACGAAATGTTCATATTCTCCCTGTAAGGACAGACTCCTGTTAGTGGCAATACTATTGAAAGGAGAGAAGTAGAA
Organism: Halichoerus grypus; assembly: GCF_964656455.1. Classification (NCBI taxonomy): domain Eukaryota; kingdom Metazoa; phylum Chordata; class Mammalia; order Carnivora; family Phocidae; genus Halichoerus; species Halichoerus grypus. The sequence continues at coordinate 4,904,043 of NC_135720.1, read as the reverse complement.
AATAATTCTTAGAAAAAAAAAAAAAAAGAACTTCCACTTCTGCAGTCTCTGTGGGTTCTGGTTGGGTGCTAAGAAGAGATTCTCCCATCCTGCTGGTTCCGCAAGCCTTCCTTACCCAACCTGCTCCAGCTTCCATCCCCACTTTTCTCCCTTCCCAAGTCTCCAAGGAGCCGGCATAACCAATATTCAAAAACTCTAATCCAGTTACCAAGAGAATAACAACTTGTCAGGGACTGTACCTTGAATAATGAAAATAGATCTTTTCCTTCCAGAATCAAAGTCTTTCACTGTTTTTCCCTTGTTCTCTAGACTCCATAAGCCTCCACTCTAGTCCCTGCCCTCCGTGTCCCCTCTTGGTATAAATACAAGGTCAAAAAAGTTTTTTTTTTGATGTTCTACCAAATACCATTACAAAATAAAACCTATATGCGACCACAATGTAATACCTTGTCAGTCAAAAGCATAGGGCACATTTTGCCTAAGGGGACACTGTCATGGAAGCCAGGGGGTTAAATTCATTTTTAATTTGCCCACAGATGGATGCACCCAGTTTTTCCTTTATCAGAGAAGCGTACATCCATAGCACTGCAATAACAAATATTCAGGAAGCAGCATTCACTGTGAAATGTAACAAAGGGAATTAGCCACAGTATGTGAACAGTAACTTTAAATAGCAGGAGCAACAAAGAGAGCTGCGCCTGATAAAGGAAAACTGGTAATTACAATATTAGTGCCCTTTCCACATTAAGTTTCTAAACTATATTCAAAGGTTACTTACGATTCCATCCCTTCTCCCATCAAAATAGAGGAAAATAAAATATAATAGAGACAAACTGCTTTTCTGGATCCTTTTTACAAAATGGCGCAGTCACTGTAAAATATTCTTTCACAGAATACAAGTTCTAATTGTAAAAATTAATTTTAAAACATTAAAAAAAATTTAAACTATTTTCATCGAGACTATTTTCCCATGCCAGCCTCGAGGGAAGAAGAATAACAAACCTCATCTTTCTCAGGCTTCATCCAGGAGCAATGGACGGCAGCTTTCCTCGTTAATATTTAATCTAAACTTTATTAATTTTTTTAAAAAATAAAAGATTCTGTGTCTAATTTATGCTCACCTCCAGGATTGCCCTAAAGCATGGCTTATGTGATATAAGGCCCGCATAAAAGACTGTATTATCTTGAGCTCTCTTTATTATCATTTTAGTTCAGCCATATTTTTCTTTTTAAGCTTTAAAAAGCATTGATCTGAGACAAGCCCTCACAGTGAAACTGTCTCCCTGCAAGAACACCGTCTCCCTGCAAGAACACAGCAGCAGAGCTTCTGTTCTCCTGGGACCCATAACCAGGAGTCTGAAGCCACCATCCAGCTGACAAGAAGTCGGGACAGTACCTCAAGAATGTTCTTCCACAGGAACGGCTTTCAGAAGAAGAAGCACTGAGTCTTTCTCCTATCATTCCATTATACTCCCTTCTGCTTACCTGATGAAAGGTTTTCATTTCTGAGCTAACCATTTTAAGAAGGCCAAGAGTAGTCACGTGAATATCCCAAGAAAGACGACCAGTATAATAAGCGAAATGAAAATCAATGATCAGGGGATGCTTAGAAAATTAATCACTTACGGGAAACATGGTAGACCTTCAATCTTTTGACGGTCCGTCAAGTGGAAGATGAAGTAGACTTATTCTGTATGACTCTAGAAGGATAGGATGAAGATCAACAGATGGAAATTGCGTGACAAAATACCGTAACTCGATATAAGGACTTTCTTACAATTAGTCCTTTCCCAAAAATTAAATAGATTTTCCTGCAAGGTAGAGAGCTCTTGGTCTCTGGAAGGGCTCCAAAGACATTGATTGATGGCACTGTCAGGTCTGCTATTGAAAGGTCGCTGCCTGGGGCACCCCAAGGTAAGATGGCTGCGTGGCAGAGCCCGAGACCCATCCACAGCAAGTCAAGGTAAAGACTTATCTCAGAGAAATGCAGCCAAGCTAGGGACTACGTTACATTTCTCAGCCTCTTTTGCATATGGTTGGGGTCTTGTGACAAGTTCTGACCACCAGAGTGTGAGCAGAGTGATGGCTGCCATTTCCACACCATTGCAGTTTGGAAGCCAGTAGCTCCTCTTGGCCGTTTCTTCCCCCATCTGCTGTCTGGGTGCTGAAGACTCTGAGATCCTGCTGGAAGGCAGAACCACAGTGGGGAAGGAGCCCGAGACCATGAAGGCTGCCCACAGACCAAGATCACACGCGCTGGACCAATACATAGACCAGTATGGCGCCAGCGTAATGTGGGGACGATTTTGTTTTTTACAGCACCTGGCAGGACTATAGCATATCCACGAAGTTTTCTCCCAAATGTAAAGTGTATTGATTCTGAGGAAATCTGGATTATTTCTGGAATTTATGCATTACTTAGGAAATCTGGAAACTTCTTTTTTCAGGCAATGATTTCCCTTAGAATGAGTGGTTATGAATCTGTTCTGTTTCAAGCCTAGTTAAGAGCCCCTGTCCTGACCTGTTTTAGCCAAACCTTCTCAGTTAATCAGAAGGTATAATTCAGCAGGCGAATAGATCCATTTTCACTTGAGTTTCTGCACTGTCATTTTCAGGGGGGCATAGAACTCTTGAGCAGTGCTGGGGATACTCAATCCTACGTTATTTCTACTGGTGAGAGTTTGAGGTTAAAGGCAACACAAGCGACCCTGGGTGGTGCTAAGATGGGCACTGCGCTGTTGGACCAGGGCGAGGTACATTAACCAGGAGCCAGGAACCAGGACTTTTCTCGAACAAAGACTCAGAATATTTGCCGCCTTAGTCTTGGCAAGGCACTCAAAGGCACGGTCTGTGAAACTGGATTTCTTCTGTGCACACATCATTCTTTTCCTTCCCCTTTAAAGGGTATTTAATTTCCATATAACTGTGAAGGCTGGAAGCATGCTTAGGACCAAAATAGCACCGATTGTGAAAGAGCGTAACCTTGGTTAAACATTCACATCGTTATGCTGTGCTCTGTGGCCATTAAGTATTAATGTATTGAAGTTGTTTGGGTTGAAAATATGGGTCATCTTTTGGAGAGGAGAGCCCTGAGGCAACAAGAGGTTAATCCTTTGTCAGCGGCCATGTCAATCTACGGCAAAACCAGGTTCAGAAGCCGACGTGTTTATTTCCCTTGGCTGCACTCAGTTGGACACTGAGAATGTTATTACTAAAAGATCAAACCTTCATCTCAAGCCAAATTCCTGCAGAGGGAGGGGAAAGGGATGGACAGGCAGCCTGTTTTTCTGTTGTGAGCTTGGGCTAATCTATACGTACACACAGACCCATATTTAGAACATGTTTGTGAGACTGTCCCATTCAGAGCAGCCTATGCACCCATATATTGCCATGAAAACACTCACAAGAACGGGGTCCCCCCGGCCCCCCTCCCCCCCTCCGCCGCCCCAGGTATTAACAGGGGCTGTAACTCTCTTTGGTCTCCTAAATCTGCTAGGGAAGGATCTGCTTGCTCCGGAAATTGATGCTGTCTGTCAAGGACACAAAGAATTGGTGTCTTTCTCTTGGGGGGGGCGCGCTTCCATCACTTTGGCAGGCAGAAGTATAACTCATTTGGGGCCATAATGGGTCAATACTGTCAATATGGCTTGGAGTTTACATTCAGCTTTTCTTCGACTAAAGGGATGAGTGTGATGTATAATTAAAGCTTAGGAAATGGTGTCAGCATTTTTCCCTCAGAGAAAGTGAGTGGAGGCAAGTGGCCCGAGGGGCGGGACCATGTGACCCGTGAGCCCTTTCGGTGACGTTGTGCTGGCACGCTGGCCTCTGCTCCGGCCAGACGCTGCTGATGGGGAGTGCGCTCAGCTCCCTAAGCTTACTGCTGCCCGCGTCTTGGACGGCCCAGGGGTTCAGAGTTCCCAGCCCCGAGGGACCCCGTTGTGGCTAAATTATTGAGCCCGAAGTCGCTCACTGCTTTGTGGGCGCCACGTCGGTCTGTCGCTCAGAAACGTACCTCCACGGTCTTTGAGATGGGCCCTCGAGGGCCTGGCCACCAGGCCCCTCCGGGGCGCTCGGCTGGCCTCCGTGGCCCTGTGCTGGGGGCCCCGGACGAGGCTGCCAGGTCCAGTAGGAGCCCGGATCCCCTCGCTCCCTCACTCCACGGAAAGATGACACAGAGTTGGCTTTGCTGTATGTGGACGTGTGAACGTGTGACGAGAGCTGCAAGGCGGTGAAGAATTCCTTCTCCCAGGTCTGGTGACCCTCAGAGCGCGGGGACACACATGGCCCCGGCTCCCCCTAGTGGCCGGCGGGACCCCGTCCAGAGCTGTACTCCCACCGCAGCAAAGAGAGTGCAGGAGATCCCTGACCCCTGTCTCTCCCCGCGTCTCTTGACATTCCCAGGGCCCGGGAGGGAGTCTTCCATGCCCTGGTGGCCTCCATCCCAACAGCACGGGCACCAGGGGGTTCCTGGGAGCCCAGGTGCTCTGGACAAAGTGCCTTCTACCCCGACCTGCAAACCTACCCTGGTGTCTCGCTTTCCAGACTGTAGGTGGGATGTCTCGGCTGCACGAGATGCTGGAAGCAGACCCCTGGTGCACCAGGATAGCACCTGTGCCCTCCCCAGACATCCTGGACGTCTTGGTTTGATTCTTACATGGATGTTGTGGAAATTTTTTCAACAAACGTTAACCTGCATAGTTCTCCCACAACCATAAGAAAAGCTGCCAACATCGATGAAACCGACCAAAACCACCACTGAACAAGGAATATCAGGGCTCCCCAGCTACCTGGCATCTGCTGAGAATGAAGAATGATTCGTTTTCACTTTTTCTCTTGAATTCTATTTCTCTTATCAAGGAAATTGCACTCCTCAGACACGAGCCGCGGGGCCTGCGCTGGGGGCACGGACCCGGCACCGGGAGGCACGCGTGTCGGAGTGTGAGTGCTGCGTGGTCCGTCCACGCTCGCGTCTGGCCCCACCGCATACGGGCCGCTCAGTGTTCAGCAAGTTACTGGACCATCCCTCCGTGTCTCCACCTGCACAGTGAACCTCCTGAGAGCCTCAGTGAGGATCAACTGAGATGATCCTCGGAGACCAAATAGGACCGTGCCCACCGCTCAGTAAATCTCAGCAGTTGTCATTAGAACCAGGAGAGCACCCCAATCGTACACTTCTGTGGGCTTCTGTTCTGGCGTGTTTATGCTTCAGGATTTTGCCAAAGTCAAACTAATTTTGTTTTAGAAATTTAAGAAAAAGGCAGTGCTCTCTAAGGAGACCCTCCTCGATCAGTGCCAGCTTGCAGGATATGTTTACAGCTGATGCAACGGGTGGAAATAAGAGGCTTTAGAGAATTGGATGCCTTCAGAGTGGAGTCATGGGATATTCTTTATTTGTAGGCGGCTGGTTAAATTCTGACCTGAGTTATCTTGGGATGGCTTTTAAGTGGCCTGCGTGAGATGCATTTCGGGCTCAAGCCCAGTTCCTACAGGACAGGTGTCCACCCGAGAATGTTGGCACCAGTCTTGGAAACTTTGGTGGGGAGACCAGGGCTCAGATCAATCAGCCCAAGGGCCCTAAAGATATCCCAGCCCCAGAAGGGCCACTGGCAGTGGTCTCAGGCATAAAAGCAAGGAAACCAACTATGAGCTGTGAAGCCGACAAAACCAACATTGATGGTTCTAAAGCATTTCCATCCCCACCACGTCATAAAAGTAAATACATTGGTAGGGTTGGGGGGACAGTTTATGCTTTCAGTAGAAACTGCGACCCTGAATTCAGTGCTGCGAGGACATACCGAGTGCATCTAAATAAACCTCCTGAATCACAGGTCTTGCTGTGACAAGGAGGTGACATTTCAGCCTCCCCGAGTCCCCAGCTCAGGCCAGCCAACGCCCGCTTTTTCCCTTTGCCCATCCTGACCTCTTGTTTGCTCCCACCTGCTTTATCTCTGCAAGCTGAGATTACATATTTTTCCCATGGCATAAATAAACTCAACTTGTCTTTTTCAAGGTGACTAATTGTAAAGAGTAGCCAGACTTGGAGGAAATGGTTACTAAACTTATCTGTGGAGGAAATACATCTTGCCTCTTTGGTATGAGATGGAATGGCCCTGTTTCCTGAAGTCATCCTCATTATCATCCCTCACCTTTTTTTTAAAACGAGAAATTCCCCAAAAGGAATGAGAAATTTTCCAGCGATGTCTACTTTTCCTTACATCTGTCTCTGGCGTTCATATGGACTGAAGTGTGCGGGGAGGACTGATGAACTCTGGAGTTTAGTGAATGAAGTCTTCATTGAGACTGAGTTTTGGGACGCAATGAAAGAAGAACCTCAACAAAGGCTTCAGCATCCCCCATACATAACTGACCAAGATGAACGTGGCCTTGCTCCCGCTCCCCTCACCCCTGCGTCTCCTTCCCCCCGAGCGTCCTGGCCCAGGCCGCGTGGAGGGGGCCTTAGGAACATGTCCTCTTGCGCTTCCCCTTTGGGGAGGAGGCTGTCACTGGGGTTGACATTGGGTTTGTGCACAGCCGGGAGTGGGTGCCCGATAATTGTAGTATTCCTCAGGCACTTTTGTCTCCCAGATACGGGACCATGGCAGCTGAAACACCTTATGAAAATAGCATTAAAATGTGTAATGTGCCATAAATAAGCAGAAAGACACAGCCAGGAAGCTGTGCTAATCACTGCTTTGATGTAGTATGAATTACTGTATTTTTTAAGGGCCTCATGTTTCTGACTGCTTGTTTTGACTCAGCTGCCACTGCTTTTGTGAAGGCTTGGACCCAGTTCTCCACCTCTTCTCCCCTCCGTGGTGACAGCTGTCGTCCCTTGACTCACAGGAAAACGATTTCTCCACCCTTCCCCTCCCTCCCAGCTCTTTCCTGGCAGGACTCCCGGCAAACCTGCACCTCTCCTCCCCTTCCCGGGGGTGCAGAGGGCAAGGACGGCCGCCTGGCTCCTGTCCAGGCTCTCCCAGGGCTCCTGTGTCATCGGCCAGACGGCCCCAGCCCTGGGCAGCAGCATCCTATTTTTAATCTTGGTAACTGGGCGCTTTCTTATTTCGTTGGCCATGTCAGGAAATGGGGTTTCGGTTTAACAGTGTAACAGGGAGCTGGTGAGAGTAATCCCCTCGCTGAGGGGAGCTTGCAGGAGGGAAGCAGGCTGGGCTCCAGTGTGGAGTCAGGGCATTCCTGTTTTCCATGCATGCTGACGGCCCACCTCAAAAAGGGGCCAGATCCCGAATTGCTACTAAGGAGTCTAGGAGTCCTTAGGCTTGATAAGAGCTCAGTGCCTTCCTTGATCTTAGGATCATATGGATGACACAGGGCACAGGTAAGTGCCGGAGGCTGTCTCCGCTTTGTCAGCACCCAGTAGCCCCTTTCAGACAGGACCTCTGGCAGCCCCCGAGCACGGCCCACTGGGGATCTGGGCACAGTCCCTGCTGGATGCCCGGCTCCAACAGCGCCCTCTTGTGGCCAGAAGGGCTGTGCACACACTTCTCTTTCTCTAAAGATTTTATTTATTTGAGACAGAGCGAGAGAGCACGAGCAGGGCAAGAGCAGGGGGAGATACAAAATCAGACTCCCCCCTGAGCAGGGAGCCCGACGCGGGACTCGATCCCAGGACCCTGAGATCATGACCTGAGCCCACGGCAGACGCTTAGACGGAGCCGCCCAGGCGCCCCTCTCTCTTTCTTTTTTAAAGAACAATATTATTAAGTATTTTCTCAATTTTTATGTGCTCCTCTAATCCTTGGAGCAAAAAGCATTCACTGTTGTTTGAAGATGAGTAGGAAGAGGTTCACCATCATCCTCGTGGGTTAAAGCCGTGGCCAGGCTCTGCTCATCCCCTCAAACCCGGACACTGAACACATTTCCACAAAGGTCTCTTCGCCCTCAGGATTCTAACCCCTCATCCTTATTTATACCTGTGTCTCAAAATTAAACTAAATTTCTTAAAACTGTTTTTTTTTCTATCAGCTTTGTTCAGAGAGTGTTAGGAGCTGTGGTCTGGATAGAGTCCAGAGGCTGAGCCCTTCACAGACCACCACGTCCCACCCGTGGGTGGGCACATCTGTCTCCACTTTGTTAAACCGTTTGGTACGAGGACCTGGCCTCCAGGGACTGACCAGCGGGCAGGCACCCTCCTGCCTCCTCGTGCTGGCTTCTCTGGGGCGCGTCTACGCCCCTCTCCTGGCCCACCAGGCCCCCCATCTTCACCCACTCTCTGCCTCCACCTGTCGTGGACACTTCCTCTTCCAAATCCCTTGGCGCTCCCCATTCATGTACCTTGTGTACCTTGTATCTTCTGTGAACAACTCTGAACTCCCTCCCCAAGGAGATTCTCTCTGTGGGTTGGAGCCAAGCTTTTACCTTTTCCCCCCGCTTTTTTCCTCCTTGGTTAATAGTGGCACCAGCAACTGTGGACTGTTTACCAATCTTGTCCTGTGCCTCAGTTTGCCTAATCTTCACTCTGACCTTGCGGAGTCTGTGTTCAGCTATTCTTATTTCCACCGTACGGCTGCAGGAAGGCTAGAGACTCTGACCTTAGCCCGGTTCTCCATGAGGAGGGTGGGGTTGGGGCTGTGACCCTGATCACAGGTTATGTTGTCTCACTTAACCAGCCCCAGGGTCTTCAAAGAGGAGACCCTGCCATGTGAGTTCATTCTGGATGGTCATCTGAACACACATGATGAAAAAGGCTTACTTAAATTCTCTGTTTTTGAATGTGAACGTCTGAAATATTTGGAAAAGCAAAGCTTATTTTATTTTATTCTTTAAGATTTTATTTATTTATTTGAGAGAGAGCAAGCGAGGGAGGAAGGAGAGTAGAGAATCTCAAGCAGACTCCTCCCTGAGCACTGAGCCCAACACGGGGCTCGATCTCACGACCCTGAGACAATGACCTGATCCAAAACCAAGAGTTGGACACCACCCAAGTTTATTTTACTTTTAATTATTGCATATTATTGAATGTTGGAGAAGATATATAACAAATGCAAATTAAGATCTCTCTTTCTGATACTCTCTTTTGGTAGGTAAAGTATCATTATGCACCGGTTAGGATGCTGCTGCCTCCAAATAACAGAGAACCAACCAAACTGGGTTAGACAGGAAGTCAATTGGTCACCCCCACTTGGAGGGTTTGGACAGAGGCTCACATGATCAATGGCTCTAGCTCCAATAGCAAGCACTTTTGGATCTGCCTTCCTTCAAATAATGGTTTTATTCTCAAGTTGGTGATTTACTCTTGAGCTAAGATTTGGTAGTTCTGAGAGCCATTTGGGGCAAGCAATGTTCAGAGGAAGAGGATAGAATAGCTTGGAGGCTTTTTCTGGAACACCTAGAAAGAACTCTCTCTCGATTCCCCATGTGGGCTTGCCTCTGTCCCAACATTTCATCTTACGAATCCTGTAGCGGCCAGCCTGGTCCTAAGGCTGGTCCTTCACTGCAGCGGGGCTGAGCTCAGCACCTGGGGGTGGGGGGGGAGGTGGGACATGGAGAGATCCCTGAAGACCACTGGGATTCCACAAGGGAGCAGGAGGAGATGACACCTTTCCCCAGTGAGAATCCTGGCATGGCATGTGGTAGACCTTTTGTTTTGGTTCTTCACTTGTGGGAATGACTTTACACTGGGATGACGTGTGCACATTTTATTAATCAGTATGTCACATCAGTGGGATGACCGGAGAGGAGGAAGTGAGTCTGAAGCCATGGCAGAAAGCCCAGCTTACATCAACCACCCTCTGTATTTTTCGGACTCCCGGCTGTATTTTTAGTGCTCTGCCTTCGTCATTAATTCACCATGTGCTTACTGAGCACTCAGCCTGCATCTGGCCCGGCTCCAGGGGCTGGAGACACAGTGGTGAGCCAGGCTGCCGAGGTTCCTGCTCTCCCCGCGCTTATGTCTTAGAGAGGGGAAAGGTCAGTAAACAGATTAACAAAAGGGATCACTTTGACTAATGGGAAGTGCCATGTGGAAAACCAAATGGAATGATGTAAAATGGAGGAACTGAGGGGCAAAGGAAGAACTGGCTGCATCCAAAAGTATGAAAAGTTTTCAGGACAGTCACTACAGAGCATCAAGCCATGCACAGAGCCCTTCCAAATGCGATGCTCGGGCATCCTCATGGGTCCCCTGCCCGTGATGCTGGCCCTGCGCAGGGGACGGCTTTGGTTACAGTGGTCAGGGACGGCTTCTCTAAGGAGAGACAACTGGACTAGATTCTGAGGAGATCTGAATTCTAGCAAAGACTCTGATGGGATAAGCATTCCGGCTTGTCACAGATACCGCAGGAAGGGACAGCCCGGGCAAGGTGAAAGGAAGCAAGGTCAAGGGGCAGAAATATGATTATAGGTACATCAGATGGTGTGGACAACCCTCAGAGGGTCATGGCTGAAGCTGGTGTGAATTTTATTCCCTGCCAGCAGAAGGTTTTAAAAAGAGGCATGTCATGATTGGATTTGTGCTCTGAGAAATTCACTCTGGTTTCCAGGTCGGAAGATGAGAGATCAGTTAAGAGACTATTCCGATTGCCCAGGGAGAAAACGATCCAGACTAAAGTGAGCATGACCAAGAATCTTTGTGTAGACTGCCAAGTTAACATTTATGTCCATGGGATCATATGTGTTCTATTTATTCAAACATAGATGATATCCACCGATGTACACAGAGTCTGCGTACCTGCACCATTCCTCACACTGAGGTTGTGTGTTTACAGGTCTGTGGACTACGATGTTACAGAGCTATGTTTACTATTTACTAATATTTCTATATCACAAGGACTCAACTCTCTTCAAGTGTGTCCCCTCTTCTTCCCACAATCTGATGCTGAGTGGGCTTTAATGCAAGTTCACACCCTGCCCTGTCCGTCCTGATGCGCTCTGATCCAGCATGCTCCCTCCCACACGTTCCTGACTACTCCTCCCCTCTGGGAGGTGCTTTGCCAGTCCTTCTCCCCAGGGACACCTCCCAGGACTTTCTGATCCTCCATCCCTGAGGCTGCCCTGCAATCTTCCCAGGGACACCTCCCAGGACTTTCTGACCCTCCATCCCCAAGGCTGCCTCTTACAATCTCCCCAGGGACACCTCCCAGGACTTTCTGACCCTCCATCCCTGAGGCTGCCCCCTTGCAATCTCCCCAGGAAGACCCCCCAGGACTTTCTGACCCTCCATCCCCAAGGCTGCCCCTTACAATCTCCCCAGGGACACCTCCCAGGACTTTCTGACCCTCCATCCCTGAGGCTGCCCCCTTGCAATCTCCCCAGGAAGACCTCCCAGGACTTTCTGCCCCTCCATCCCCAAGGCTGCCCCTTACAATCTCCCCAGGGACACCTCCCAGGACTTTCTGCCCCTCCATCCCCAAGGCTGCCCCTGCAATCTCCCCAGGAAGACCTCCCAGGACTTTCTCCCCTTCCAACCCCGAGGCTGCCCCTGCAATCTCCCCAGGGACACCTCCCAGCTTCTGCCCCTCCATCCCCAAGGCTGCCCCTGCAATCTCCTCAGGGACACCTCCCAGGATTTTCTGCACCTCCATCCCTGAGGTTGCCCCCTGAAGTCCCACCTACTGCTGTGTGTTTCTCTCTGGCCACAGTGGGAGTTTCAGGACCCCAGGGACTGGGTGTGTGTTTGGGCATCTGCAGACACGGCTCATCCCCCGGGCCCTCCACACACTTTGCTGGACAAGAAGAATAAAAGAGTAGCAGTAATTAGCAGGGAGAGGTGGGTTCTGACCCCCTGGTCCCAGGTTCCGATCTGACCTCTGCAGCTTACTGGCTGTTTGGCTGCGATTTCTCTCTGCCTCAGTTTCTCCGTTTGTAACGGGGGGACCGGGGGCGGGGGGATAACGGTGCTTCCTACACAAGATTAGTTTGCCAGGGCTGCCATGCCAAAGTACCCCGGCCTGCAGGCCTGAACAAGGGGTTTCACTTCCCACGGCTCCGGAGGCTAGAAGTTCAAGACCCAGATGTGGGCACAGCGGGTTTCCTCAGAGGCCTCTCTCCTTGGCATGTTCACCCCGTGCCTGTGTGTGTCCTGACTGCCTCTTCTTATGAGGACACCAGTCAGATTGGATTAGGACCCTCCCCCAAGATCTCATTTAACTGGAATTGCTTCTTTAAAGACCCTGTCTTCACGGGGGGTGAGGCCTTCCACACGGAGCTGAGGGGCCACCATTCAGCTCATAGCACCCCTCACAGTTTCTGCACACGTGACCTGTGGCCGCCCACGCCAGCCTCTCTTACGCTCTCTGTGCAAGGCAATGAACTTAAAAATACGCAGGAGTGTGCAAGCCAAGACTGAGGTTTCTCCCTGACATTCAAGCTGCATGTCAGGCTTAAGGAGGCATAAGGCAGAAGGGTCTGCCCTGGCTCCTGCTGAGAATGTGGCCCAAGTAGCCCCGGCAACAACCCACGTCTGCACCACTGTTTCCCATAGACCTTCATCCCATGCTGACTTTGTGTGGTTAACCATTTCCTGTGGATATATCTAGTCCCCTCCAATGATGCTTTCTTGCGGGCAGGGGACACGTCTTTTCCTTGGATCTCTCTGGCTGGTGTTCTGTTGAGGACACTGTTCCTGGTTACCTGTTGAGTGAGATGGGATGAAATTCACGGCCAAGCGCTCATCATGTCCCTCTGCACTAGCAGCATGCGGGAGGGGAGGGAAGGGGCCGGGGGAGAGTGTGAACACCAGCTTCCGTGAGCCCCTGCCTCCCTCAGAAGCCACAGAGGGATACCTGCAGCTTCTGGAACCAGATGGAGCTGAAGCACTCAAACCCTGTCTGCCCAGAGTAACCAGGGCTCCAGCCAAGTGACCACTTCTCCAAAGCTCCATGTTCTCCTCGTTCAACCCGAAATCCCCCTACCTCTTCTGCAGTGTTTATTGGTAGTTTTGGACACCGCTACACAGACTGCCTGCGACCACAAATGGAAGTTGGGGGTGCAGGCGATCAGTAGGGGTGTTTTCCCCCCACACCTTTCCCGCCCACATTACCGGCCTCTCGTGAGCTCCCACTGCACGCTTGGTCCTGTGTTTGGCATCCACCACCATGTAATACATTTATGTGCATTAAATACATCACGTAATTCGTGTCCACTATTATTCATCTTTAGATTCAAATTTAGCCTCTTTGAAGAGAATTTGAAGTTGGCGGCCTTTCTTAGAAATGGGAAGACTTTTTAGGAAGCGAAGGCTGCTGAGCCCCAGTGCGCCAGGCAATGGAGAACCCCAAAAACAAAACAAAACAAAGCAATCCTTGGTTTCATTGGAGCTTAGACTGGGGGAGAGAGGCAGTCCACAAGCAGAAAACCAAATGGTGTTCAGTGCAGGGCAGGGGGAAGAGGTGGCGGGATGGGGAGGGGACAGGTCCCTGGCAGTGCAGGGAGGGGGCTTCCGGGGTGTTTCAGGGCCGTGCCTCCCAGCAGCCGGAACCGGGGCCAGGAGGCCAGAGGTGGGCACAAGCACAAGGTGCCTCAGACGGGCTGGAGACCCCTGTAGCTGCGGCTCAGGGGAGGCGGGCTGGAGGGGACACGGCCCGGGGAGCTGGCCGCCCGAATGAGCACAGAAGGAACTGGAATGACCAGAGCCAGCAGTGAGCGCTGGCTTCTCCCTGGGAGGACAGGCTGCGGCAGGCGGGTGGGGGGGAAGAGTGCTCAGGGGGAGCTGCGGAAGTGGTCCCTGCCCGGCGGGAGGCAGAGGGAGGGGGGAAGGAGATGTCCCGTCTGCCCAGCTGCAGGCCGTCCCCATGGGAGAGAAAGCCTGTTGGAACCCACTTCGCTTCAGCTTGGAGAGCTGAGTTTCGTGTCACAGACCCGGTCACCGCAAAGCCCTCTCCCCCACGGTGACCTGGTGCGGCCGCTCCCGCAGGTAAGCAGGGACGCCCGTGTCTCTTCTTGATGAGCATCTCATTTTGAAGAAACATGAAATCTACAGCAGTCTGCATGGGTGCGTTTACCGTAGCGGTTTTCACACCAAAACACGCTGGGATGTCACAATTCCGAGTGCCAAACCGTGCGTCCCGATCTGACTTACACGTGGGGATCGCTGCAGCTTCTGGATTAGACCACCCTTGTTTGTCTACATCTGCAGACAATCACGATAAAATTTATTTCTTTTATTTTCAGGTCAACAAGTTTGCAGGCCACAGGGTGAATTATTCTCTGAGCCTTTTCGTCTAATCTTTTAACTTGAAAATGTCATTTTTATTTATCAGTACTGTGCCTGACCAGGAAAGCTTCTGTCTTCTAGGATTTTTTCTTCTCCCTTTTTTCAAACTGTCCGTTGTTAGGTATTAAATATCTCCTTGGAATGAGAAATGTTTAATTCAGAATGTGTTACTAGAGCAATGGGTAAGAGAAGTATGAAATACTCAGTGGGTGTTTGTGAATTGTATTTGAACCTACCCTCCAAATCCAGGTACCAGAAATTGGTGCTCATTCCCCATGAGGGGAGAATCTAAACCCCTTCCCCCGCCCCCCCCCCCCCCCCAGTGCCTACCATGGGACCTTATGTGGTGGGTAATCTTTTAAATAAAATCTGTGTCATTGTAATTGTCTCAGCTCAAAGTTCCACCTCTGCTTAAGATGTTTGAAGACTACTTGAGGGTCTGTAATTACCTGAAAGTGCTAACACAGCCAAGAGCTCAATTTTCTTTTTAACCTTCGTTTTTAAATTTTGAGAGCCTTTTGAGCCTTGGTATTTTGTAAGTTCTCACTTAGGGGATAACATGATGCGGTGTCCTATGGCGGATCCAGTTGCAATATTTTCTGAACTGATTAAAATCCTTCATTATTGATGAATTTAAAGTTATAATGGTTTGTGTGTCAGCAAAGGATGAATTGAGTGGAATTTGTGGAAAGCATCAAATTGTAGGGATGGGTACAATTTAGGAAAAGGAGAGTCAGTGACAAGGGATTTTGTGTTTGGCTGGAAGTTGAAAGGAGGATTTAAAATCATGTGAAGTCCCCAAGGCACCCATTAATAGCTTATTTCATATCTTTGATTCTTGCGAAGTAAAGATATTATGCTACAGAGTCTCCTAAAATTAAGGAGACATGGGTGAAACATATCGCATTTGATTTATACATACTTCAGTTTTTCCATGAAGTCTGGTGAAGCTGGGAGCTTTTCTGCGATTTTACTGTTTGCACTGGTGTCTGGAGAGATATTAGCTTACATTTTAACTTGTGAGAGTGTTATTTTTTTCCTTAGGCCAGAAAACAAACCAAATGGTCAAATATTCTTGCTTTTCTACCTCAAAAATTCTTAGTTAAGTCCTCTGGCTGTCCTAATGCACAATTTACTGTGTCAAAGAAAGATAAACGTGGGGGAAATGCTCCCCAGGGGTCTCTCCTCTCCACACCTGCTCTGGCAGCCGGGCTCAGACCTGCACCATGGGGCCGTGATGGTGCTCTTTCCTTTCCACTCCATCTCCTGTCTTTCACTTTATTTTTTATTTATTTATTTATTTATTTATTTATTTATTTGAGAGAGAGAGTGCACATTTGGCAGGGAGGAGCAGAGGGAGAGGGACAAGCAGACTCTGCACTAAGTGGGGAGCCCGACGTGGGGCTCGATCCCAGGACCCCAAGATCATGACCTGAGCTGAAATCAAGAGTCAGATGCTTAACTGACTGAGCCACCCGGGCTCCCATCTCCTGTCCTTTAAATATGCTCTTTTCCTCTTGGTTTCCAACTTCTCCACTGAGAATTAGCTCTCTTCCCCAGTTCTTTCTCATCCCAGCCAACTCTGTCTCCTTTCTCCCATCATAAGAAAATCTCAAATGTATAAAAATCCCAAGTCCATTTGCCAACATCATTCTTGCATCTATCCCCAAAGAACAATTTTTCTCGGAAATTCCACTTCTTTTCCATCCCGGAAACTACAAGTTGTTCACTGATCATGTATATGTTCATGTTATTGGAGTATAGGGAATCATAATCCTCAAAGCCCTCATCCAAGTTGGGATCATGCATTTTTATTTGATTCCCTACATTTTTTATCAAGTTTGCCTTCTCTGTTCAGAACTGCCCTCTTTCTGTGACTAATTCAAAAGGCCAGAATAGGTTATAACAGGTTAACATAGTTAATATAACATGGTTAATATAAGCTAAAGCAGTCAGACAAAATAATGGGGCAAATACACCTTTAAAAAAAATCTTAAATTATAACACGAACAGACTTAAGTACTGACTATGCTATTTTTAAAAATGTTTTTGGTGTCAAAAGGTTCTTAGTCTGTCTGGGTTACTATAACAAAGTACAATAAACTGGGTGACTTATAAACAACTGAAATTTATTCTCATGGTTCTGGAACCTGGGAGTCCAGCGTGGCCAGATTCTGGTTGTATCTTTACATGGTGGAAAGAGAGCAAGAGAGCTCTCTCCCTGAGGTCCCTCTCATGAGGGTACTCTTCCCCTCATGAGAGCTCTACCCTCCAGACCTATTTACCTCCCAAAGGCCACCTCCTAACACCATCACCTTGGGGGTTAGGATTACCACATATGAATTGGGGGGGGGGACATAAATATTCAATCCATTGCAGGAAGTGAACTCATGAAACAGCTAATGTATGTGGGACAATTTAAGGTAAGTAGTGGCTCTGTCTCCTAATCCAGACCTGCAGGGTACTGGACAGGGGGATGCCGGACAAGCCATGGGTGTGATGTGAGTGAAGAGCTAGAGAACCAAAAGGTGTGGGCCTTGGGAGCAGGACCATTCAATATAATGATGGCGGCTACTATCACGGTCAGCCATTCACGTCTCCTCGCTCCTGTGCACTCAGCTCTTCACACACATGCTCTCCCCACAGTGGTCCTCCCAGACAAGCACTATAGTCATCTTTTTTTTTTTTTTAAGATTTTACTTATTTATTTGACAGAGAGAGACACAGTGAGAGAAGGAACACAAGCAGGGGCAGTGGGAGAGGGAGAAGCAGGCCTCCTGAGGAGCAGGGAGCCCGATGCGGGGCTCGATCCTAGGATCCCCCGATCATGACCTGAGCCGAAGGCAGACGCCTAACGACTGAGCCACCCAGGCGCCCCAAGCACTATAGTCAACCTCCCTGACCCTCACTCCACTTAGCTGTTCCTAGGACAAGAACGATTCTGAAGTGTCTAAATGTTTAGGATGACAGGATGCTAATGATAGAAAGGAATAGAAAGTGTCTAAATAGAAGTGTCTAAATAGAAAGGATAGAAAGTGTCTAAATGTTTAGGATGACACGATGCTAATGATAGAAAGGAATTTGGAGAGCGTCTGTCCCACTTCTCTTAGGAAACAGACAATGGCTAAGAGTCCACGGTTGGTTGGAGGTGGAGACAGGACTCAAGTCTGAGTCTCTTCATTGCTTTCTCAGGCCCCCGTTCACCTGTCAGTGAAACTCTGTCCCTGGCCTGAGTAAAAAGGTAAGTGATCCGAGCTTTCTGATACTCCGTGTGACGTGTATGTGTGTGAGAGACTGAGCTGAGCAAAGATGGAGGCATGGGTGTATATGCCCAGCAGCACGGAATGGCAGAGAAAGTTCTGGTAGAGGAGGCTGGGGGCAGGGGCCCGGGAAGGACAGGGAGCTGTCCACAGGGCCCAGGGCTGCGTGTGGCACTCCTCCTCACAACCAACCCATGAGGCGGGTCTGGTCCCATTAAACGTACGGGAGTGCAGGTTAGAGGGGCTGAACCACCCGACCGGGGCCACCTCACCGCAATCCCACACGCGCGTGCCCTCTCTCTCCCAAGCTGTGTGTTTCTTGGTGGTGATGTAGGGCGAGGGTGTGTGCGGTTTTGTGTGTTTAGTGTTTGTTGTGACTGGAGTTGTAGGCCCCTCAAATTCATATGTTGAAGCTCGAACTCTGAGTCCCTCAGGATGTGCGTTTACTTGGAGACAGGGTCTCGTTAGGGGTAAGCAAGCTAAGCTGAGGTCATTACCACGGGCTCTAATTCAACAGGACTGGTGTCCTACACAGGGAGATTTGGAGGTTGCCATGTGAATGTGAAGACGGCCATCGAGGAGCCAGGGAAAGGGCCCTGGAGCAGATCCCGCAGCCTCAGAAGGAAGCAACCCTGGAGGCACCTTGATTTTGACTCCAGCCTCCAGAACTGGCAGATAATGAATTTCTGTTGCTAAGCCCCCGAGGCCGCGGGACTTGGCGACCGAGGCCCTGTCAGCGGCACTGACCACATTGAAGATGCTGGGCAGCCGGCGCCACTCTTTGTTTTCAGCATCGCAGACAGAAACTCTAACCGCAGAGGAGCTTTCTTAGTCCGTCTGCAAGGTTTATATACGCTGCGTGTATCTCTTTCTGCATATCTCTGGTGGTGCTTGTGGGAAATCGGCTCGTATCAATCAAAAAGGCCATTGCTGTCAGCTGGGAACCAGCATCCACAGCACATGTGGGAAGAGGCTGTGTGAATTCCTCGACTGGCTTCCCGCAGGACCCTGTGCTCTGCCCTCTCCCTGCTTCCCATGGCACGCCCGTTGCGCTGGCCCCCTTGTTTTTCCTCGTGTTATACAAGCTTGCTTTGGCCACAGGGCCTCTCCCTTTGCCTGGGCTGGTCTCTCCAGATGGCACTTGGCCGTGTCCTCAGTTCGTTCTGCTCAGAACTCACCTGTCACCTTCTCGGAGATGCCTTCCTGACCACCCATCTCAAACACACAGCTTACTCTGCCCCACATATCGGTTCTTGCTCATGGTCACCAAGGGGCAGTCTCTCTCCGGCGGAGTGTCAGGGGCTGCCAAGGACAGACGTGAATGTTGCATGCATCACCTCTGTTCACATGCATGCCCCATCACCCCTGACACTTCACTGAGAGATCGCAAGTTCAAAGATAAAATGATGAAGTATCTCAAGATGGTGACAGCATGAAACGGAAGTGCGGGACCCCTCGGGCAGCCTGCTTCTCCATAGACCCCCAGCAGTGGAGGGTGACTGACGCAGATCTATAGGTGCATGCCCCTCTGAGCTGCCTTGCATCAGCAAATGCACCACTCTCACCTTCTCCTTTTATCTTCATCTCAACACATCACTCTTTGTTCAAGACCAATTTCTCAGCCTTGGTTTTAGAGCCAGCTCTCTCCAGCTCTGCATGGTCTTGCCTGGATTAATCCTGCTTCTCCTAGACTTCTACCCCCTCCCCTGGCCTCACCTCCACACCCCATAACCTTGTTCAAGTGTTCCTCACCCAGCAAGGACAGCAGTCCCCACCATAGCAGCCGGCCATGCTGAGGCGTCTCTCCCCCCCCCCCCCAGTGCAGCCAGGACAGCTCCACAGCCACGCCCTTCGATTCTTTCCCTCGTACCTTCTCCTGAAAATACGTGATCGGACAAGGATCAGGGTCCTTGCTCTGTTGGCATCACCATCCCTCCTCCACACATCACTCCGCCTGAGTCCCCACGAGCAACAGTGAGCCGGGAGGGAACGGTTCTCAACACAGACTCACGTGTTCTTCTCTCCGAAGGGCGTCCCTTGCTCTGTCGAGGCTGAAGTGTCTGTGCATCGCGGGCACAGGCTGGCTGCATTTACAGAACAAAGATGCAGGTGAAGAGTAAAACCGTGACTGATCTGTTGGGTATTTGGACTTTAAAATATAAAATAATTGAAATCAGGGGGGTACTGGGTATCTGACCTGGGATAACGAACCTGATATTTTCAACCCCTGCCCTGCACGGGAGCCCCTTGCAGCCATCCACCTCTGAGCTTGAGCTTCCCTCAGACCTCGGGCCCCAGGGAAGGGACGGTCCTTTGCCTCAAGGATCCAGGCTTGCTGGGAGTCTTAGGTAAGAGAGAAGTTACCTGAGGACCGGCGGGAGCCTGCTGGTGCGGTTCCCTGATAGGAGCTCTGTCGTGCTCCAAGTAAGGGCTGCAGCAGGCACTTCCCGGCCCAGGGGAAAGGAAATTAGGATCCTACGTCGGGGTGTCCCAGCCACCAGTCAGAGCCTCTGTAGGATCACTGGGTCCTGACCGAGGCTCCTTGCAAACAGGAGTTCAGCAGACACTGACTTCCCTGGGGATGCCCTCAGAGATTAGCCACAGGCAGGTAAGGAAGATCCTTGGAAAGACCAGTGGGGCAGAAGCGGCTTCTGGCCTCCTGGGGACATGAGGGCCGTCCATCTTCTTCTTCTCTGTTAGGTCGTGCAGACCCTTCTCCCAGAGACACCATCTCGGGAAGGAGATTGAAGTAGGGTAAGGCCTTGAAGGGGATGGTGTGGTACCCTAACTGGGCACAGATGGCTGTGTAGGGATGCTAAGAACTCCCGTGACAACATCAGTGGAACCAAGTGACGCCTGCAAACTCTGACTGACCATTCAAATAGGCACATGCTGTCCCACACATGGAAGAGCTGTATCAGCTGTGTCCTGCTTGCTGTAAGCGTGAGCTCTCTATCTGCCACTGCTCACACGCTCCCCACACGTCATCCAGAAGACAGATTCCTCTCTACAGTCTAAGAATATGCTGAGACCCATCTCCCTTCACTGCGTGGACACCACAGGCAGCTCAGGAAACACATGTGCCCTTGACAAGAAGGTCTCTCTGCAGCTGAAAAGGTGGAAGGAGATTCCTTTGCACTAGCATTGGGTGGGACTAGACATTTGGGAAATCCTCATCTCTATCCCCAAAAATAAATTGAAATCATGCAAATTTACTAGTTCAACAATTTAGAATACTTAATCCAACTGCGTTGTATCAAAAGAATAAAAGGAGATATGGGTTTTTTTTCCTAACATTCTTTCCCTAAGCTTATTATTATTATTATTATTATTATTATTTTATTTTATTTTATTTTTTTGCTAAGGGTTGAGATTCTGAACTTTCTTCCGGCTCATGTTTAGATTTTAATCAGTATCCTATGGATTTCAAACTATCAGTATATATTTAGATACACATGGGCTGGTTGGTTGGGTGTTTGTTTAGTTCATTCAGCCTATGCTTCTTATTTATTTGGAATCTCCCCCATACCTACACAAAGAATTATATTAGCAAAAAAACTAGAAACTTCTTCCTTTCAGTAGTCATTGCCAAATTATGTTCTATAAAAATATTTTAATGTCAGCCCTCTGCACTTTCTTTTAAAATAATGCAAATACCAAGCCTAATCATAGGAGGTTGGGATGTTAAAAGAATATAATAACAAGAAAATGCTAAAGCAAGAGAGTTCACGTATTTTTGTTTAGAATAGCTACATTGGTTTATGCTCAGCCCCTCGAATTCTAAGAAAGTTGCTTTACTTCTAAATTGGATGGTTTACATAGTTTCCTGTTAAACTTTAATTTTCACAGAACTAAAGGCCAAAGATCATTTCTTTACCAAACTTCTTTACCAAAGATCATTTAAATTACCTCGTGAGTATCTGCAACCTTTCAGTAAATGAATAAAGGAATTCCTTAAAATAGGAAATGAGATGTGGAGGAGGCCACTGAAAGTCTTCTCTTATTTATCACTACCAGATCTGTGGCCTTGGGGAAAGCTTTTTATCACCTTGGTTTCCCTAATCTGCCAAAACAATAGGGTTTCATCTTTAGAATTCCTTTGCCCTAGATGTGACTCTGTGACTATCAGTTCAGGAACACAAATCATTATACTTCCACATTTTCGTGTGATAGGAAATGCTGGCATGCATGGCTGGCTGGCTAGGTAGAATGTTCTAATAGCTTGATTTCTACATATCGATTCCACAGGATATAGACATTTTTTGGTTTGTATACATTGGGTTTAATTTACCATTGAAGACACAGGGATTTCTAAACTGTGCTTAGAACTTTAGACCCAGCTTAGCCAAGCATTCTTGAGGGAGACTGGAGCTTCAGGGATGTGGGGCATGTGCAGTGGACCCCCCCCCCCACACACCGCGCAGGAGGGCAGCACTCGCCTGAATGCTCTGCTGTTGCCGTCCACAGTTCTTGACGATCTGATGTTTGAACTTGTGTTTTGCGCACGAGCAGAGGAGGTACACGCCATGTGTATGGGTACCATGCCTCACAGCCACATTTGTATGGAGCATTTGTCATGTGCCATTGGAGTTCCTGTGGCCCCATAATGGGTAGGAGGGGAGTACAAGAGACCCAAAGCAAGTACAAGGTACGTCTGTGATGTCTGCGTGTAGAGGGGCACTGAAGCCCCCCGAGACCACGCTTCCCTTTTGAACAAGGACTCACTCCAAATGCAGAAAGAAGACAATGCCATTCTAAGACACAGAGCAGCCAAGAACCCTACGACATCCCTTCTAACCAGGGTTAATTTCCTGTATTAACCAACGAGTTAAGCTGCAAATAATGACATGGAAGGAGAAAGTTCGGGTCATCTATAGTTCCTGTCCCTTTCTGTCCTTCCTTACTCACCATTAAGCCAAATGCAGAGAGTGTTGGTGGAATGTGCAGAGAGCAAGACGTGAAATAAATGCAGCTGGGTTAGTTTTGTGCAGTGTTTCTGGGTTTGTGCAAGGTTTCTACTGTTCTGCTAAGAACAAAGTATATATGCACATTCGTGCTGGGAAATACGAATGTGCATTTCAGTGATTCCGCATACAAGTTAAAGGAGCTCATACTTTCATTGAAACCTGGCACTGCTTGATATAAAGGTGAATGGTAAACTTTGTGTTAATAATTAAAACATATGTTTACTTATCATGTCATTAAAAATAAGTCAAATAGGTGTCATGGCTATTACAGAGAGAGACCACTGAGGAAAGGACAAAGGTTTATGTTTAGCACTGTTCACAGCAATTTTGAACCAGGCTTTCCCATTCCTCTTTGTGTAGCCCCTCCTGGGGGGACACAGACTGCTCCCTGGGAAGGCAAGTTATGATTCACACAGAGTTGACCACATCTTATGTCTGCATTTGCTCCATCTGTAACTTTGTTCCAATACACCTGCAGAGGGAGTGGATGTTAGAGAGGTGAAAGCAAGGAACCAGCAGCATCATGGGAAAAGGACTCCAAGATAGGGCAGGACACCTGAGTCAGGACCCAACGGCTTCTAGTTGACTTGATTCTTGGGACCTTGGCCATACCTATGGGGGACTTTCCCATCTGTAAGTTGAGGTGAGGTTATGAAGGTTACTACTCTAGGAGAGCCAATTTTAGCATTCTATAGGTGGCTGACACATGAAACCCTGATCAAGTACCTCCCCACTCCCAAGCCACCCTCCACAAACAGATAATCTGAGCAAACGCAGTATACTTACCATGCAAATGTGCTGTCAAGAAAAGGTCTATTTTGGACCCACAGGACCAGATCGGTACTCCCAAGCTCCTCCTACCTAGAATTTCTCATGTTTCCATTGTCCACCACTACCTTTCCAAAATTTTGGAGGGGGCATGGAGATTACACTCAGTTATTTTGTTCTACTCATTAATTATATAATCATTACATTCAGAAGTCCTTAACTCAGCACACCCCCACACACAGGTCATGCCTCAGATTTCAGCAAGACTTCAATCAGTTTGTCTCACAACAGATGCATCCCAAACAGAACTCTTCTGTCTTCTTTATTTTTTCCTTTCAAGAGACTAATCTTGGGAGAGGGAGTTGGGCTTCTTTAAACCCTACAGTTTTGAAAGAGGACGAGTATCCTAGCAGCACCTAAGTGGTGGCCACGCTGTGATCATAACCAAGATGGCCCTGAGCGGTGATCTTCATCGTGACCCCAAAAGGGTCCTGCCCAGTTGCCTATGAACTGTTTTCATCCTCAGTCCCCAGAGTGTACTTGCTGCCTATGAAACAGAGATCAATATTTACACTTTACACAGGTTTCCATTTAGTGGTTTTTAGGGCACCCATAAATTAATAGACAAACTTGTTAGGAACTCAAGAAAAAAAATAATTAGTTTGTTGATATAAATTGTTCCTCAGCTGGAAGGCCAGACAAAATAATCACACAGTTTTACTTGTTGACAGTTGCATTTCCTTAAATCAATTATTCCCATGATTTTTCTACAGAAGCTGCTTACTGTGACTATCAGTTCGTTAGGGCACCAGTTAATTGTTTTCTAGCTTATTACTAATGATACTGACTCTGCTTCCTTTTAAAATACTGTACAATCTTCTGAAATAGGAGCATTAACTGACCTCCAATTGAAAAGAAACCCTCCTCCACCATCCCATCTTCTTAATTGAAAAGCGCATTTTGAATGCAATAAAAGAAATGAGAGAAACATTGCTTCCTATTCACTTAGTCTACCATAAAGTGGATAAAAAGGGTCTAACGCCAGATGGGAGGTCATTCTTAAGTCTGCCGGTTGTGCAGTAATTGTTCTCAAACAGAGAGAAAGAAACTCACTCATAGAAAAATTGGTAAGGGATAGTGGGAATATTTAGCTTCTGGTTATAAAATACCTCAGGGTGGATTGGCTCAGTCCTACCTGCAGATTCAGGGAAGCGAGACTAGAGGGGAGAACGGACGAGCCCCTCGTCTCTCCCTTATTACTGCCTAGTTGTGGAATTACTGATGCCTCAGGTCCGTGGAGGGAATAATTTATTTATTTATTTATTCCCTGGATTATTTATTTGTTCCCTGGAAAACAACTTCCTAATGAACTCAATTCTATTCCTAATATAAATCTCAAATGTTCTCGTCTCCGTGTCCTGGGAGTCTCCTTCTGTCCATTTTGAGCTCCGTGACAATGGCGGTGTGGGTTGGCGAGCTGCTGTCTGGTGTGACTTGGTCGGTTCCACTTATATTTAGTCTTGCTTATCCTCCTTATGTCTCCCAGATGCCCCAAGAAAAGGTTTGCTTTGAAGTGATAGAGATTTCTTTTTTCTTTCTTCCACTTGGGAATGAGTTTAGAATTAGTATTTATTTGGAAGGCAGGGCTTCTGTGGAGAGAGACCAGAGCCCCCTGCTCCGTGTGGTCAAGGAAGACGTTCATTCAGGCCACATGAGGGGGCCTCAGTCAATTCTGAAGCAAGAATGTATGAAAGTTTTCTTTCTGTTGAGTGGAAATTACACACAGTTATCCAAGTTGATGCCACGGAACAAGTTGTAATCTTTCCAGGTAAGAGATGAGAAGAAACTGTCGTCACTCTCGGCCAGCTCATCGGCACACTGCCTTTCTCCCTCCATTTTGACATGTGTGCCTTTTGTACCCTGGGCCATTATTTGCCTCTTCTGATGTTCAGCCTCTCACCCTCTGATGAATGGTCATGATGAGGAGCGATAACACAGAAATGCTTTCTTTAATACATTGTGACCAGGAAAGATTGTCCATGGTGCAGAAAGACCTGAAATGCAGGAAATTATTTACTCGATTTATGAAAACTATGATTATTGTGATTGAATCATTTGGCAGAGTAACTACGCATTATATATGAATGTCAGTAAATAAATGTCCAAACTACTTGGGGTTTCTTTAGTCCCTAAATATAATTAATGTCAACACCCTCTTTCCATCTCCTCCTTATTTTCAGGACTATTTTTATGTGGTTGTTAAGTATTGAAGGCATTGAAGACACCCTCTGTCTTAAATTGTGGTGAGAGAAAAGAGGCACTAATTTGTAAAAAGGAAACATGACTAATGTCTACTCAGGCGTCCCTGATGGTATAAAGAAGGTGCTTGCCGACATCGCTATTTGCAAAGGCAATTTAGGTACATGTTCTCTGTTTCTGTGCATAAGAGCAGGGAAATGGATAGTAACGTTATTTTTTTCACACACTGTGGAATGCTGTGATTCCCCCAACCCCAGTCTTCCTTTCATTATCTGTAATTTTTCAACAACCTAACAAAAACTGGTAACAGGTGCTCCCGGCGAGAAGAACCTCTGACTTATTCCAGTCTATTTGGCTCAGAGAATAAATTTTTCATGAGGGAGAACACCAACAAATTTGAAAATAAGACTAATTAAAATTAGTTCAGACTACCAAAATCTCCCGGGGCCACCAAGAGTGTGTTTGAGTCCTGATGCAGAAAATGATTCAGGATTTGTATTGCCAAGTGACAAGGGCTGGCCCGGCCCTATCAGATCTCTGTGATTTGTACAGCATGATGATGCTCTCATTGCAATTGGGTGTGTGTCTTGGGCAAATTTGCTTTTTCTCCTTCATTCAGCGTATTTGAATTCTCCATGGTTTCTGTTGAGAAAATGCATACATTCAGCTATCAGAAAGAATGGAAACTGGATTCTTTCTTTTGAAGCTTTTTGGTTTTTCATATTTTAAGGCACTAAACTGAGTGTAAATTTTCTGGTGTTTTGCATTAAGCCTCAACAACAGATATTTTTCCACGAGGAAAAGGTAAAACAAAGTCTGCTTCTTGGACTCTAATGAACATCCTGTAATATTAAGAAATGCGAAATAGAACATAGTTTCTTTTGAAAAAAGATCCTTTGAAAGTTTTACAGTTACAAACAAGTATCTTTTTATGCCCCACATATCTGCTTCCCTCTTTTTTTTTTTTTTTTAAAGATTTTATCTACTTATTTGACAGAGAGAGACACACAGTGAGAGAGGGAACACAAGCAGGGGGAGTGGGAGAGGGAGAAGCAGGCTTCCCACGGAGCAGGGAGCCCGATGCGGGGCTCGATCCCAGGACCCTGGGACCATGACCTGAGCTAAAGGCAGACACTTAACGACTGAGCCACCCAGGCGCCCCTTCTTCTTCTTCTTTTTTTTTTTTTAAAGATTTTTATTTATTTATTTGAGAGACACACAGTGAGAGAGGGAACACAAGCAGGGGGAGTGGGAGAGGGAGAAGCAGGCTTCCCGCGGAGCAGGGTGCCCGATTCGGGGCTCGATTCCAGGACGTTAAACAACTGAGCCACCCAGGCACTCCTGCTTCCCTCTTATCTTAGAACAAACCCTAGTTTAATATTTCTGTGTATTCTTCACATCCGTATTTTCATGTTCTAATTAAATATATATTTAGTTATCAACAGCATATTGTATTATTTGGCATATTTAAATATTAACAGAACTTCATGAATTAAAGGTATTAACAATCAGAAAATGAACATGCTTGTTGAATCTGTAAAAATAAGATAATTTATTAATTTGTTAATTGTGTTCCCTGGCTCTAGCCATTAGCTGTTTTTCCAAAGGCTGTGACGTGTAGACATTTATAATTCTTTTTTTTTTTTAAGTTTTATTTATTTATTTATTTGGCAGAGAGAGAGAGCGAGCACAAGCAGGGGGAGCGGCAGGCAGAGGGAGAGGGAGAAGCAGGCTCCTCACTGAGCGGGGAGCCTGATGTGGGGCTCGATCCCAGGACCCTGGGATCATGACCTGAGCCGAAGGCAGACGCTTAACGACTGAGCCACCCAGGCGCCCCGATATTTATAATTCTCAAAAGAAACTCTGTGGCTTTAGATATATGCTGTCCAGCATGGTAGATATTAACCACCTGTGGCTATTGAGCACCTGAAATTTGGCTCATCCAACCTGAGATGTTCTGTCCATGTAAAATACATACCAATTTAAAAAACTTAGTATAAAGAAATAATGTAAAATACATCACAATTTTTTATATTGATTACATGTTGAAATGAAAACATTTTTGACAGATTGGGTTAAATAAAATATATTATTACAATTAGTTTTACCTTTTTTTTTTTTTTTTGCTTTTAAATGTGGGTACTAAAAATTTTAAGTTACATTTGTGTCTCATATTGCATTTCAAATAGGTACTGCTTCTAAAGAATTCCTAGAAACTCGAGCCTGTCTCTTCTGCATTCCTCCCGATGGACTGTTAGGTTTCTCCTCATCCAGTTAAGTGTCTGCTGCTCAGAAAATTGGTTATCACTGTGCTGTGAATTCAGTATTTCATGATGCTGGTGGTGTTTCTGAGTTTGGAAGGTCTATCCCAGAGAATGGTCTCATCTGTGATTGGCAGCCGCGGCCAGGGTGACTAAAACTGATTGTGTAGCTTTCTCCTGGGTAAGCAATGAGTGATTGTTTACATTTATTAAAAGCGGGCATGCTCTGGAAATTCATGGGGTTTAATTCTGGTGATATTTCAATTCACAATTACTACAATCTGTAGTTTTAATTAAAAGTCTCCTGCTCTGGTGTGTACGGCTCCTGGTCATGAGAGATTGCCTAAGCAGGGACAATAGAAAGTTCTGTTTCCTAATGGAATGTGCCGTGTGTAACCATAGTTTCTAATTATAGCACTTTGAAAATTAGCCACATATTGCTGTGTGTTATGTTTATTAATAATTCTCTTTATAGGTGTTCTCCTAAGGACACTGCTTCTTGTATGCAATTTCTTAGAGTCTGGGTAGCATCTTGGAGAAAAAACTGAACTTTGTGCATAGGTGTTCTTCAATATTGAATTCATTCAGTTTTTAGTTTTCAATTAGCAATAATCGCGCCTCGGATAAACCTCATTGGCTACAATACTGCCACTGCGCAAAGCTCATTCAGTTTTTAGTTTTGATGAGTTGATACGCTGTTTCAAACACACGTTCAAATTATCTACATTGTAAAGGATGCATATTGCAAGTCCAATTAGGTACTCCCAATTTATTTACTACTCACTGATTCTTGGGACTTTATCTTTGAGGTTTTGTGCTTATTTAATAACCTTTTGAGAGGTTTATTCAATGTTATGTGTATTCATTTCCTGAAAACAATACACTTTGTGCAATGAATTTAAAAATTAAAAATTCAACTAGCCTAATAAAGGTAAACATATATATATACACTATTACTGTGGAGAAAAGATTAACTATAAGAGACAAACCCTATCGTAACACTCACACTTTATATGGCTTTTATTGTATTGTAGCATTTAACAGAAACTTTTAAAAAAGATAAGAGAGTGGCTGAACACAAAAGGGTATTTTTTTCTTAAAAAGAATTTGCAGTTGCTGATAATCTAATTTAGAGATGATATTATTCTCTCTTTGTGGCCCAGTTTAATCACATAAGTTCCAGATCCCCCCCCCCCAAAAAAAAAGAAAAATCGAGACGTGGAATTTCTGCTTCTGACTCAGATGGGAGGCTTGTAGCAGACCACAATTTCCACTGACAAGTAGAAAAATCAAATAAAACACAAACCCCTCTGTTCGAGGGTATTGTGGTTTCTGTGTCAGCCAGGACCTGAAAGGTTACCACCAAGATGTAAGCCAGCATTTTACAACTGCAGTTTTCCTTGAGGTATTTGTCATCCGTCGTGCCAGGGATATTTCTAAGAATCTCGGCTGCTTTGGCAGAAGGGGACAAATAAGACACAAAGGAACCAGCAGAGTTTTTGATAATTTTGTGGGGGTTGAGAGAAAAAAAAATAATGGAGATAAAAGCTTCCAAAATCCCCCTCTGACTAAAGGATCCAAGAACCACACGTGACACTTGACCTGTCTTTTCCTCAACCAAAGCCGCACCTGGCAGGGACCAAGGATTTTAGAAGAACATCTCTAAAATCTGGAACAGAGTTTGCTACGGTCTCCCAGTTTCCAGAAGACACGGATTAGTAAGAAGATCCAGCAGTGGGGAGGAGCCATGGTCAGCATCCCTGATTTCACAAGCTTCTTAAAGAGCTGTGCCCTGAAACCCGAGGTGAAGAACCAGAGGGGCAAGAGCCCTGCAAAGTATCAGCCTACTCTCATTCACGTCCTTCTTGATTGGATCGAAGTGAGTAGCCCCCTACTCCATCTGCCTAGAGGGAAAGGTGGAAGCTATGTGGAGGAAAATATAATTTTGTGCTATTATATCTTTTATGCACACAGTCACAAGGATAATCAAATATTACCAGCCATGCCAAGAAATAAGGCTAAATTATTAAAAATCAAGTAAGCAGAAACACATGCATAGGTGACCTATATTTTAGAATTGGCAGACAGTAACTTCAAAATAACCATGAGTAATTTGTTTAATAAACCAGAGGAAAAAGATGAAGAAGATATATAAAAATGAATACTATTTTACCAGAAAATATCAACCCAATAAAAAGTATATGGAATTTCATTAAGTGAAAAATAACTTGAGATTGAGTTGTGAATAAATGGATTTGATGCAAATTAAACCAGCAGAAGCCAGGGAGAGCAAACTGGAGGACAGGTCAAAAGAAAATATGCATATTAATTAGGGAGCTAAATACAAAAAGATCCACAATATAGACAACAGAATAAAAAACGTATGAGGCAGTGGTGAAAAGTCTAACATCCATATAATTGAGAGTACCAAAAACAGAGTAGAGAGAATGAGGCAGTATTTAAAATTACAATGGTTGAGAATTTTCTAAAGCTAAAGTCACAGATTCACGAAGCTCTATATATCCCAACCTGGAAAATTATAAAGATTAATGAAAAGCAGAGAGAGAGAGGGAGATTTCAAATGCACCCAAAGGGGAGAAAGGGACATATTACCTTCAAAGAAGCAAAGATTAATAGTTAGCCATTTGATAAGAATAAAGGAAAGGAGGTGGGTGGGGCACCTGGGTGGCTCATTTGGTTGAGCGCCCAACTCTTGGTTTCAGCTCAGATCATGATCTCAGGGTTGTGAGATTAAGCCCCAAATCGGGCTCTGCTCAGCGTGGAGTCTGCTTGAGATTCTCTCTCTCCCTTTGTCTTTTCTGCTCATGTTCTCTCTCTCACTCTAAAATAAATAAATCTTTGAAAAAAAAGAATAATGGAAGTGATAAAAAAATGAAAAGGCATTTTAAAGTGTTGAAAGACAATCACTTAACAACTTATAATTCTGTTTCTACCAAAATTAAAGTAAAATAATTTTTAAACAAATAATTAGAAAATCAAATATTTCTTTAAAAACATCATTAAGGGATGCCTGGGTGGCTCAGTCATTAAGCATCTGCCTTCGGCTCAGGTCATGATCCCAGAGTCCTGGAATCAAGCCCTGCATCGGGCTCCCTGCTCGGCGGGAAGCCTGCTTCTCCCTCTGCCACTCCCCTGGCTTGTGTTCCCTCTCTTGCTGTCTCTCTCTCTGTCAAAATAAATACAATCTTTAAAAAAATAAAAATAAAAACATCATTAAAATACCAATAAATGAAAAGCTGTGAGAATTCTTCAGAAGGAAAGAAAATGATCTGAGAAAGAAATAAATCCAGAAATGAGCAAAGAGCAAAGAGTAAATAAGTGGATAAATATAAATAAATACTAATGAAACTAAATAACAAATATTAAATCCGTTTATCTTTTATGATGTATGTATATGCATAATTAAACTGAATGTCTTTTTTTTTTTTTAAGTAGGAGTAAGAATAAATAAAGTAAACCATTCCAAGTCTCTATCATTGTCTGGAATATGGAAAAGAATAAAATCCATTGGACTGTATTAAATCCAATAATGTCTACAGTGACAACTAGAACAATAACAATGTGTAGTAGTACAAACAATATATACACTAATAGAGTTAAAAATACAATGAAAAAAAAAACCTTAACATATGTAAAGGAAGACCAGAGATGAAAAGGAACAAATAAAAATGAAACAATTAAAAAACATAAGAAGATGGCAAATTTCAAGCTAAATACTTCAGTAATTTCAATAAGCAAATGAACCAAGGACTCTAGATTGTTATATTGAGTAAAATAAACACAATTCTCTATATTCTGTTTATAAGCTACAAAATTAAAATATGCAAATAAAAAGTTTTCAATCAAGTGTTTGGAAACAACATAGCATTTAAAGCTAATCAAAATAAGCCTCATTTAGCTATTCTAATATCAGAGAAGAACATTGATAGAGAAATCTGTGGCAGGAAGTCTAATCACAAATCACAGTGGGGTCAGTCCATCAGGAAGAGGTATGCATTTGAAACCCCTACGATCTCCAAAGTATAGCTTTAAAATACATAGAGCAAAAATTGATAGAACCAAGAGGGAAGATAAAGTCATAATCATAATTGGAAGGTTTATCACATCTCTCCCATAGCAGGTAGTACAAGTGACAAAAGGTCAGGAAGGATAGAGGAGAACTGCTCAACAAATTCACAAACTGCAAAGGGACATGTATGTAATGTCAAGCCTCCAAATGAGAGAAATTTTCAAAAAAAGAGTTTTATCAAAACTGACTTATTATTGGGTCATAAAGCATGGTTCAACACCTCCACATAATAAAATAATTCAGAATATGTTCTCTGACAACAGTGGAATTAAGCTGGAAAACGATAGTATAAAAAAAAATAAAATTCCTAATTAAAATCCTGAAATTAATATTATTTTTAAATATTTTATTTATTTATTTGAGACAGAGAGAGAGAGAGCACAAGTGGGGGGTGAGGAGGGGAGAGGGCGAGGGAGAAGCAGACTCCCCGCTGAGCAGGGAGCCTTACGTGGGTCTCCGTCCCAGGACCCTGGGATCATGATCTGAGCTGAAAGCAGATGCTTAACTGGCTGAGCCACCCAGGCATCCCTAAAATCCTGAAATTAAACAATAAAGTGCTACGTAAGTGATGGGCAAGATACACAATGGAAATTTTAAAGAATTTTGAAAGGAATACTAAAGAAAATACTACATATAAGAACTTGTAGGCTGCAGCTAATGTTCCTGAGAGGGATTTTTATATTCTTAGAAGCATGTATTAGAAAAGAAAAAAGTCTGATTATTTATGATGTACATATCCATTCTTAAAAATTAGAAAAGGTAGCAGGTTATACCAAGTAAGATAGAAGAAAGAGAATAATAAGAAGAATTAACAAAATGAAAAATATGCACACAATAGAGAAAACCAACAAACCAAAAGTTGGCTCTTTTAAAAGACTAAAACAATGGACAGGCATCTAGTTATAAAATTTAGTAAGATGAGTAAATATACAAATTACCGGTGTCTAGAGCGAGTCTGCTCTAGCACTATAGATACTATAGATTTTAAAAGATGCTAAGAGGATATAATAAAGTTTATCAGTACACTTGAAAATTTAAATGAAATGAACAAATTCCCAGGAAACATAACTCAGCAAGACTGAATTAAGTTGAATATATAATTTGAGATCTCCCAGAAAGAAATCTCCAGGCTCCCTTGTATTCTAAATTGCATTGGAGTTCCTAGACATTGGAATAAGCTAAGAAAACAAAAACAAAAATTACAAAAAAATGGAAAAAATGAATTACTAGAATTAATAAATGAACTTAATAAGATTGCTAGATAGAATGCCATGCTATACAAAAAAAATCAATTTTTTGTATATATCAGCACACAGAAAAATTTTTACATGATGTTTAAAATTAAAATTATTAAAATTAAAAAAAATGAAATGGGTATATCTAATAAGAGATATGTAAGAGCTCTACAGAGAAAGCTACAAAATATTATTGGGAGAAACTAAGAAGGAATGAAGGAATTAAGAAGAATGAGGGACAAGAGTGACAAATGATGCCACATTCATGTATTTGAAGATCCAGTATTGTTGTCACTTCCATAGATAGATCTGTAGATTCTGGCGTTCTCCAAAACACAGATATAGCTCAGATGGAAGTCAGTCCTAACTTCGCCTAGAGGTGTGCCATCAGGCAGCCTGTAAGAGGACCAACATTTTATTCAGAAAATAAATTTGCCTCTACTGAGACATCTGACAAGGTACTGGAGTTCTGTGCCATGAACAGAAGCACAGAGTTACCATATTTCCAAAGTTAAATAATATTGCTTACTGACGGAGGTGTTTTAATATACTTGCCTATTCATTGTAACAGACTCAAAGGTGGGATTCTTTTTATGTCAACATCAGTCGTTGGCACAGTATGTACTCTTTCAAGTAATAATAACGGCTGCCACTTACTATAATACTTATTATGTGCCAGGCACTCTTCTAAGTACCTTCCATATTTTAATTCATTTAATCCTCCCCCGAACCCACGAGGTAGGTAACAATGCTATTGTCATTTCATAGGGGAGGAAACTGAGGCACAGAGAGTTTATCACTTGCACAAAGTTACTCCCTAATAAATTGAGCAGGCTGGTACGAAGTTCTGCATTTTTAACCACCATGCCCTGGTTCTGCCTCCTGATAGGAATTTTTAACATCCTTTACCTTACACAAAAACAAAGTCCTGCATTCAAGGATTTTGGTCTTAGCACATTGGCTTGAGGAATCTGCTTGATAGTAAATATCTCCTCCACTGGATGACTACTCAAAGTCTATTTCATCCTTATAAAAACCTTGTCTTTAACATAAGCAGAACCTTAATGTTTACATTGTCAAGGAGAACAGACAAGCATAAAATCAGCCCAAATTGAGTGAAATTATCCAGGCTTAAGTTAAATGCAAAAGAGACATGGACACAGCCTTTCATTAT
Source organism: Halichoerus grypus (assembly GCF_964656455.1). Taxonomy (NCBI): domain Eukaryota; kingdom Metazoa; phylum Chordata; class Mammalia; order Carnivora; family Phocidae; genus Halichoerus; species Halichoerus grypus. The sequence goes on along the minus strand of NC_135720.1, from coordinate 4,869,859 downwards.
GACATTTGAAACTGGACTTTGTTTGGCCAAAACAGTGTTCTTTTTTTTAAATTTTATTTTATTATGTTATGTTAATTGTCATACATTACATCATTAGTTTTTTGATGTAGTGTTCCATGATTCATTGTTTGCGTATAACACCCAGTGCTCCATTCAGTACGTGCCCTCTTTAATACCCATTGATACTGCCAGGAGCCTGGGTGATGATGAAGCCCGCTGCCATGATGCACTGCTCAGCCTTCACGCTGAGCCAGTAAACTCCGTCTCTTCACATCTTGGCAGACTGATGAATGCTACAGAGATATTCTGACTATTATTTAAAGTGATAAAAAGTAACTTTTGGAAAATATCAAATTGGATCTAGATAGAATTTGAAATTTTCTACACTGTGGCTTGTTTCTTTGGTGCGCTAAGAAGAGGTATGGCAGCCTGGGTATGACGGAGGAAGAACCAGAAGGAAGACAGAATGCAGGCAGAGCTGGTGTGCACTTTAAAAGTCAAAGAAAGATGTCCCAGCTTCTTAAAATCAAAACAATTATTGCCCAATTATTGTCTATCAAATGCTAAAATGAAGGGTCATTAGGCTATTTCAGCTTTGACAGTTTCTCTTCCTGTCTGTGAAGGGGGGCGGGGTGGGAGAAAGAAAAGTTTTCATAGAAGTTAAAAACAACACAAAATCGGTATTTTACTATTTTAGTGCTAAAGTCAACCTACAGATCTTATCTTTGTCTAAATTCCATTTTATTCCCTCCGTCTCTTGGCATGGGATTTTTTTAATATATAGAGTAGTAAAACATTAATAATAGTATTTATAACAGGAGGTTATTGAGGGCTTACTATATGCAGGTGAAAAGTTTTACATGTATTATTTACAGGTATTTTACATGTGTTATTTATTTAATTCTTCCCCACACTGAATGAGGTAAATTGTATTATGGGTGTGAGGATGGTAGATAACATGACTAGTAAGTGAAGATCAGAAGCAGGGGGTCTGGCTTGTATCAATGATTGCAGCAGACAGGAGTAGCTCCATTCAGATACCTTCTAAGTGAATTCCATGCCAAGAGAGGCTATGAGTTTTGATGTGGGACCGATACCAAGGCCAACTGCAAAGTCTTCATTACAGGTAGAAGTAGACCCTGCCATACTGTGTTCAAGCTTCACAGAAGGCTTCAGATAAGAAAAGCAATTTTATTTTAAGTCAAAGCTATTCTCTGACAGAAGCTCAGAAAGCGTATTAAAGTGTTATAAAACCAACTGCTCCTATTTGAGATTGGTATTTAAGGATATTTCAAAAAAATGTCTCTGAATTATATTTTAAGTCTTGGTAATGATTGAGAATTAGTCATGGGAATCAAATTTAAACAATAAAGAATTAATTTTCTTTAGATACACAGATCCGAAGAGGAAGACTGGCACCGATTTATGCTGCCAAGGGTCAAAATTTGTCACCTGCTGGTGCTCAGAGGACGTGAAGGCACATGACACCAGAGTGCAAAAGTGACTACCCCAGTGTCTTTCCAAAGTACCACGGTGTAAGACCGCAGGTGTGATCGGAGGGAGCAAAACCGAATTCGATGGGAGAAGGTTGGAAAAATCATCATTGATTAACAACCCAGACCAATAGTGACGTGGTAAGAATAAGTGAGACAATGTCAATATTTTGCACGTTCCTAGTCCAGCAAGTGCTTTGAAGCTCTAAGAGGGCATTTGTATTAGTCTACTCCGGCTTAAAAATCATAATAAATCAAAAACCCTGCAAGGGAAAGTGGGAGTGCCCTGAAGACAAGGCGCCTCCTCCAGGTGTTTGCAAGGACTGTCTAGAGGTGGCTTGACGGTGGAGTGGAGGGGAAGGGCAAGGTGACCCTGAGGCCAGTGGGCTGGGTCTGCGAGAATGAAGTGCCTCTTCTCTCATTAGACTTGGCACTTCCTGTGAGGTCTTTCAACCAAATCTTGATTCTTTCCGATCTTGCCAATATTAGTTCATTAAAAATTTCTTAAAAGCCTAGCATTTACCTTCTTCTTCAAGCATTCCAAGGTTCACTTTAGACCTTATCTGGAATCCCCAAATTTCTATCAACTCTCTCAGCCTCTTCAAATTTATCTCCATTTTCCAGCACTAACACAATATTTTGTAAAGATATATCTCAACATACAAAACACTGAACATAAATATATATGAATGAATAAATGAATTTTTTTATCTCCAAATGTAAAATGTCAATAGAAGTGCTCAGAAAAGCTAGTCATCCATCCCTCCGCCAACAGCCCTCACTGAGAAGAATGTCATGAAGCAGATTTCACGTGGAACCCTTGTAACTCTGTGACCTTAAATGGTGCAGAATTATCCATGGTGCCCTTAAATTCAGCAGTCTTGCCAGGGTCACTCTTAATTGCTAAGCCCTTCAGAGGGCACGTATGACAATGAAAGTGAACTATTTATATTCCTCAGCCACATTCCAAGAATAATTTTAAAACAATATATTTAAAAACTCAAAACTAGTTTAATTCCAATTTTTTTCCAACATAACCATTGTTAAAAACCATGAATGAAAACTTTCATTTAATTAGGAGTTGAATAATATTTCTTTTTTTAAAAAAATATTTATTTATTTATCTTTTAGAGAGAAGTGCGCACTTGCACACAAGCAGGAGGGTGGGCGGGCTGGGGGCGAGAATCACCAATGGACACCCCCCGCCCCCCAGCTGAGCACAGAGCCCAGCTGGAGCTCCATCTCAGGACCCTGAGATCATGACCTGAACCAAAATCAAGAGTCAGTCACTTAACCGACTGAGCCACTCAGGCACCCCAGGAGTTGAATCATATTTCTAAAGGTTCACAGAACATTAAAAGACATTTTGGAATAACTTGTTCCAAGGGTGTACAGCATTGACTTAAATATTAAAGGATTGAGGAGAAATGAAATTATGTAATATAAAATGTAATATACCAGGTAAATAAATAAATAACATAATAAATAAATAACATACCAGATAATAAAATAGCAGATTTCATAAAGGTCATTCATGTTACTATATAATTGAACACCATTTTAGGATTTATCATATATTTCACAGCAAAAATGGTCTAGATGTATAATATGCTTAATTGGTGAGAATCTATCATGAATAATAGACTTACAGGAAATACTGGGATATCTAGATTGAAATTGATTCATGCGATTTCTATTAAATTGGCACATCTTTTTCTGATATGCTTTTTATTTTCCATAGACTTTCCTTTTTTTTTTTAGTAATATATTTTCATTTCAGAGGGTGTGCAGTTTGGCATTTGCTTCTGAAAAATGAGATTCTATCTTGTTCTTCAAAGTTTTAAAAAATGTCACCAAGATAATATCAGGGATTTCATGTCAAATATAATATTTTGATTTTCCTCATGTTAATTATCCCTTGAAAGCAATTTTCACAATTGGTGGGTGCCTGTCTTAGTAATCTGCCTTCCCATGTACCTTCCCCTTTTCTGTGATTCTACTTTGCTTCTGGTTTTCTACTTCTGTTCGATATTTCTGCTGTGAATGGTTTAAAATGGTGTCTGGCAGCCAGTTGTCATGTAGCCTGTGACTTACCTGTGAAACTATCTATGGAAACATGGGGAAAACTCACAGTGGCAACGGAACTGAGACACAGTCAGCGTGCTACCAGAATCCAGGAAGATTCCCTACAAATGGGGGGCTGCCGACACCTCACCAACGAATGTCATCCCTGGCTGACTGGTGCACACGTACTTAGGACAGATCCTGAGAGCTTCATCTTTCTTCCAGGCACACATCAGCAGGAAAGCCTTAGCACCAACCAGCAACCTGAAAGGCTGACGCTCTAATAATAATAACTAGATATTTTAATTGAATTATTTCAGGTCACGCTTGTAACAATGCGGCCATATTGATGCAGATATTATTTCCATTTTGTGGATTAAAATAAATCCTGAGGCTTAGAATGTTTCAGTGATTTTTTCTGAGGTCCTGGAAGTTGGAGGTGGCGGGACTAGATTTTACTCTATGACTGTCACACTAATGTCAATGCTCCCCCTGCTACTCCCTTCACCCATCATCCTCAGGAGGGCAGCTCCCAGCGGCAGCCACACTCTTTTTCCCCAGGTAGAGAATTTACACTCAAAGTCTATCCAGATGCTAACACTGTGGGAGCCCACCCCCCTTCCTGCAGCATTTCCTGGTTTACTGAGGGGATTTCTACTCTAAATGTGCATGATGACTTGCTCGTTATGCATTAATACTTCAAAGGGAAGTCAGCCATTCCTTTCATCCAATGACTTCTCCAATTTGTGTTCTCAGTGTTTACATTTTTCACTTGTTATCTGGAGTTTATCTTCAATAGATTATCCAGGAATGGCATATTCATTGAAGATTTCTGACTCCATGCATACCCGAGGAAAGTTTTCTGTCACCTTCTCACACAGAGTAACTCGAGTAGGTAACAGTCTCTCCTTCACCTCCCGTACGGCATGTCATCTTCTAAAGAAGTATGATGTCCATCTTCTTCTTTTCTGTTTGGAGAGAAACTCATTTTTAGTTTGTTTGCTTTTTGTTTTTCCCTGGGTCTTTGTGACACTTTTTTTCTTTGTCCTTGCAAATAAAAAATATGCCAGAATGGGAGGAAACAGCTCTCCGTTCAGTTCAGACCAAGACTGAACCCCATCTCCATTTCTCTTGCATTTTTTCCAGCTCTGAACCACAACTTACGTAATTATTGCTCTTGTCCAGGTTGCTCTGAATTCCTTGGGAAAACCTCTACTCCTTACATGGAACCTCCTTTCTCTTTTTCCTGGAACATCAGCTGGCTTTTCCAAAGTCTGTATTGCTCCCAACTGCTTTGTATCTGGACCCAAGTTCACACTTTGGTTTCTTATCTCTTTCCCACTTCATCTCGGGTCTGATTCCCTCCTGTTTTGACATCTGGTTAGGTTTTGAGTGTCAATAAATGAACTTTTTGTTTTCAGTCACACTGTATTAATTTGAGCTCCCTCCAGAAGCAGATCCTGAGACGAGGGCTGGTGTGCTGGCAGTGCATGTGGGAGGAGACCACTCCCTGGGTGGTGACGTGGGGCAGGGAGAAGCATAGGGGCACGCAGCCCCGTGGGCAGCTCTGCCCAGCCATACACATGCCCCTTAAGGTTACATGAGGAGCGAACGAGCTGGGTCAGGCATCTTGCGACCTGCTCCTGGGACAGGTTAGTATCCCTGCACTTTGGACCGTCACGGGGATGGGCATAGTGACGGCGGCATCAGATGGATGCCCAAGCAGAGAAATGTCCATGCTGTTTGGGAGGTGAGTGCATGCTGCAGGAGCTGACAGGGGAAGGGAGCGGGGGGCAGGATGCTGTCTGCTGCAACCATCATAGGAAAGAAAACTCTCCCAACGGGGCCCACAATATATTTCTCTGGAACTGCTGTCCCTTTCTTCAAGTATATTATGACATTAAAAAAAAAAAACAACAAGGAAATATGGCTATAACTATATTTAACTCTGAAAATAATGGGCTTCATTACTGAGGTTGTGGCTAAGTTACTCTCCACTGTATTTCCCACTGAGAATATTTTACATTTTATTTATTTATTTAACATTTTACAAAGCATCATATGCATAAGGAAAAGTGCAAATACCAATGAATTTCCATAAATTAAACACACCTGTGTAACTAACATTCAGATGAGGAAAGTGATTCCAGAAACTTCCAGAAACTTTTCTGTCCGCCTTCCAGACTCTAGCTACCCTCCCCCACCAAGGGCAACTAGCTCAATTCTTACTTTTTACAAAAAAAGATTAGTCGTCCCTAATTTATGACTTCATGTAAATAATCAACACAGTATGCCATCTTTTGTGTCCAGCGTCTTTGTGTAACCTATGTTTTATTAATATGGTTGCATACGGTCGAATATTGTTTATTTCCCATCCTGCATGATGTTCCAATAAGTGTACATATCACAATTTCTTTACCTCTTCTAGGCTTGATGACCATTTGGGTTGTTGATAGTTTGGGATGATCCTGAGAGACATTGCTGTGCACGGGCTAGTTCATGACTCAGTGGATGTGTGCGTGCATCTCTGGTGGGTCTGGACGCTGAGAATGGACTTGCTGAGTGATCGTGAGGTTGTGAGTTCACTGCACACAAAAGTGCTAGAGGGTTTTCCAGAGTGGTTTTCCAACAAGTGCCATCTGAGGGTTCCAGTCACTCCACATCTTGGCTGGCACTGCCGTTTTCATCTTTGTCATTTTGACCATTCCCTGTGTATGGCGTCATGGCATTAATCTGCATTTTCATGATGACTGACAAAGTTGAAGACCTTTCATTTGCTTATTGATCATGTGGAATTGAGTTTGCTCAGTTCTCTTAGGCATTTATCCTTGGGGCTGCCTGTATTTTTATTTTTAAAAATTGATTTGTAGTAGTTCTTTGCATATTCTGGATGTGAGTCTTTTGTCAGACATGTGGATCCCGAACATGCCTTGTCTCTTCACTGTCTTCATGGTGTCTTTTGATAAACAGAGCTTTTTAATTTTAACATAGAATGATGTATCAAATTTTTCCTATATTGTTAGTACTTATTTGTGTACTGTTTAAGAAATCTTTTCCTAGTTCAAGGTCACAAAGACCTCTCTCTATGTTTTCCTCTCAAAGCTTTATTGTTTACCTTTGCCAATGAGATCTGAAATCTATCAGGAATTGATTTTTGTGTATGGCGTTCCAATACATTTTGTCTCCCGTGTGGAAAAGACAATTGACCTGGCAAATGTGCTGGGGAGGACATCCCTGTCCTCACTGCACTACTGAGGAGTTTTGTTTGAAAGCGGACTCCCGTGCCTGGCGCCTGTCTCCAAACTCTCGTCTGTTCCATTGGTTGGTTTGTCTATCCTGACCCTTCCAATTAAGAATGGATTTCTCTTTGTTGTCCCTCTGTTCATCACACATAGACCAGTTTGTGGGGAAAGAGGGATTTTCTGAAATTGAGAAAGAATTGAATTTAATTGATGGTTTATTGGTGATGCTTTGTATATTCTGAGAAAATGAAAAAAATTAGTTTTAAGGAATGTTGCTAATTTTCACTCCTGAGACTCTGGTGACAAGGTCAGAAAAAAAAAAAAAAGTTAGGTAAAGGGGTGCATCATTTGTCTGTCTGCATATTTATTTTGGAAGATAACTGGTAACATCCCAGGAGGCGAGTATGACTTGTCCTCAGATTACATCAGTTTCTTATATTGCCAGGCAGTAAGATGGTGTCATTCATCTAACTGATGGAGAACAATGACCAAAAGAACATGTGCTCTGGTTAAATTTTAGCAAATGTCTACCAATTTCGACTGCAGCAAAAAGTCAAAACCAGAACATCCAGGGTCTGTTTTTGCTATAGGCGAAAAGAAGGAAGTAAAATCAAAAGATCTGGGTTGATTTCCTAACCATATATCACTCTGGGCATTCTAAAAGCCCATAAACGTTTTTTACAAACTGCTAAAAATTTCTTCCAAAATGTTCATCTTGACTTAATGTCCCTGGTGAAGGCATTATTTGTCATCTGCTTTGTTTGACAAAATAAATATAAGTAAATAAATATAGAAATTGAGGAGGAGAAATCTTAGAACTTTCTCTATGACGTTTAGGACATGAAATTCTAATGGGTCTACATTATATGGCTTTAAAATGGTATTTTAATAAAGCGATTTATTTTTATTTTAAAAAACTTAAAGCCGTAGGATTCTTACTCTATAGCCTATGGGCCCGTTGTTTAGATTTAATTAGGTACGGTAGCTATGATTACTTGGCAACCATAATAATCATTTGGTAAAATGGGAAGGTAAGCTGTTAGGATCATTATTTTCTGTAGAAACATATACCATGTCCCTGGGCTCTCTCTGTCTCGTCTCTGTCCTTCCCTCTCTGTCTGTCTCTCCCTCTCTGTGTGTCTGTGTGTACGTACATGTAACTGATACATACGTTGGGTGTTTCCGGCGGAGCTGGAGAATGTTCAAGTCTTCTAAGACAGCTAAGGAGAATCTTTGTATTCCTGGTTTGGACTGAGAAGCAGATGCCAGGGAGGCTGAATGAGGTGTGCAGGGCTGAGCGGAAGAGGAAGCCTGTAAATCTTATTTTTAAATGAGGCACAGCACAGAATGGAGCACTTGTTTCCTTTAGGAACATAAAGGCTGAGGGTGAGTGGAGTGGTACAGGAGGGGAGGCCGCCATCAGGGAGCTTCGGAGGGACTGGGGACCCTTGCCTGGGCAGGGAGGGGGGCTTCTTAATCAGGGTCTTTAGTCGGTTCGGTAATCAGCAGTGCCACGCTTCCCTTGATAAGGAGGACCTGGTGGCAAAAATGATTTCGGAAAATCTCACCTTGAGTGCTAATCAGCAGAGAGTAGACTTGTGGAATACTGTTTACGACATGGAAATACCTACATGCTCCTTTTTTATAGACCCTTCTCCCTCTTTCCCTGTGACAGGACAGAGGAAATCAAGAAAACCAGCCCTGCACATTTCTGAGCTCTCTTTCCAGGGGAAGCACAGGGTCCCTGGTGGTGGGCCTGGCGACCAGGTGTCTCTCGGAGGTCACCCTCCAGGAAAATAAAAGGGGCTTCCAGGCCCCTTTTCACTAGAAAGGAGGGAGTGCAATGCAGTTCCCATTTAAGGACAGAGATGACAAACCAGAGATGATCTGGAAAGCGGGACGCCGCCAAATCACGTCACCAGTCTTCCCATTTGACATTTCTAGAGAACACGTAAAAACTCCAGAGATTTTATAACCACAGCATTTGCAGGGGCTTTGTGTAAAGTGAAGTCTCTTTTTTTATTAGAATCAATAGCTCTACTCTCCCATCCGCATGTTTGGTACTAAGTTGCTTTCGGCCAAGGAGGCCTTCTCAACCCACACCCCAAGGGTGGGCGAGCCCCTTCTCCCTGGGAGTCAAAAAGAAGCCATTCGTGGTGGGCAGAGCCACAGTTGACAGGGAAGGCAGGCTGTTTCTCTGGAGGAGTCAGATAATACAATTAGGAAAACACTAAATGGAGAAAGCAGGCTTTGACGGAGGGGCCGTGGGCCTCAAAGAGAACTTCCTGACTGTGGCGCCCAATCCGGGCCCCATGGACTGCAGACAAAGGAATTGCTTGCTCTCCCTCTACGAGGCGGGGCGGCCCGATGCCAAATTGCCCACCACAGTTTGGAGATGGCTGCCAAAGTCCTGTCCCCTTCATAATAGGGATGTTTGTCTTTGGGAAACACTTCAGTTCTGCTGCTGGGGTTTCCAGGGCATGAGAATTTCCAGTCCTGGAAAAGGAATAAAACACCCTGTCCTTTTCTCTGCTAGCAAAGTACAGAGGCCGGCTGCCCCCAGCGGAGGGTGGCTTTGTTTTTCCGCTCAGAGATTGTCTTTGATCCAAGCCAATGGAACAAAAGCTGATTATCTCACCTTTAAATAGAGGGATTTTAGCAGAAACATCGACACTGGGGGAGGGGAAATGGGACACAGCCAGGATGCCCCTCCAAGAGTCCCAGGGTGCCCAGCCGGGAAGGAAGCTGCGAGAAAGAACACGCGCCACACAGAAGTCCTTGCTGCCAACACTGGGGACATTCTCCGTGGCGACTTGCAATTACAGAGAGGAGGCTGTGATGACGCAGCCGTAGTCATTCGCATGTGAGGAGAGGAGAGGCTTTCTCAGCTAACGGTTCACGGTGGGCCTTTGTAATGTCACTGGGACAGGTCGGCTTGCTCCAGGTGATTTTCCCCGTCTTCACAATCTGCAGCTCAGGGCTCCACTTTCTTTGGCGAAGGAGTGTGCTTGACTGGTTCTGGGTCTCAGCAAATTGGGATACCCTGTCATCAAAAGGGAGGCTGAAGGCCCCTTTAGAGTGAAGCAGCATCCCCAGGGCATCTGCTCTGTCGTCTTGTAAGTTACATCCTCTCTAACTTCAGCCTTGGACTTCATTTTATTAGCAGAACTTTTGGAAGAAAACTTTCTTTTGTGACATTGGACAAGTCCTTTCTTTGTGCTTTTGGTTTTCCACTTAGGAAAGGGAACCAACAGTATCCATACAAATTTATTATAATCTGAATTCTGAAAGATGAGTTGTTCAAAATATACATACACATGTATATGTGTGTGTGTGTGTGTATATATAAACACTTGGCTTCCAAGTTATGATTGAAAACATGTAAATTGACTCTATGTGAGTTTTAATAATAATAATTATTAGCCACTTATTGACAACCATATTTTAGGCACAGGGTTAGTCCTTTAAATGCACTCTGTCCTTTCATCTATATAGCACTCCTAGGAGGCAGGCATATAATCCTCATTTTATAGGTAAGAAAATGGAAGTCCTTAAAGTTTATAAGCCCTATCCATGTTCATACAAGAAGTGGGGGTTCTGAGATTCAAACCCTAAGATTTCAAACTTGTCCCCTTACTCACCATACTGTGCTTATAGTGAGAATTCCTGAACCTCGTTGGTACCCAGTACTTTACACAGCTTGTCTCTGCGAGGGGTAGATAGAGGTTCATGATGGCAGGAACAATTTTAAAAGTCCACAATGTTCTTTTTACTGCTGATACTGCAATATAAAACAAGATGCATCTCTAGGTTGGCACAAGAGCCCAATTCCTGGACAATGATTAAGTGATGCAGTGGGCCACGTGGTTCACCTGAGCAAACAGGAGGAGTGAGGATTTTTTCTGTACAAATCATGGCACCAGAACTGTTCTTGGGGAGTCTCTGTCTTGGGCAATAGACCCCCTTCTTTTGAAATCCCAAGCTTTGTGCAGAGAGTGCATAGATCCCTAATAAACGTGGAAGTGTCGACTTTGAAGCATGGATACTTGGTAAAATGATTTAAAAACTGACAAGAAGAGCAATCATAAGCAGCTCAGCGAGTTCAGAGAAAGTCTGTGTTGTGATGATCCACGAAAATATCGTGATGAGCTCAGCTCTTCTGAGAACATGTTGCAGTAAATAGAGGAATGCTCATGTTGGGATTACACAGTTTGGGGCACTTTTTGCATTTTTTTGATTCACTGTGTACCATTAAACTTTTTATGATACTTTGTTTATTTTACGGACAAGGCATTAAATTCAAATTACATCTTGAATGAGATTTACTCAGTTCACATCTCATTGGAAGAAGGTCTCATTATCCAAGCTCATATTTCTAGTGTAGATGAATCACCCAGACCTTAATGGCAGGTTAGAAAAGATTCAGTTGAGTCTGTCACCCAAAAATATCCCGTGTCAAAGTTATTTTTGATCTCATGTATTTCTCATCACTGGGCAGTTTTAGAAAAGGACCTGGAAAATATTAATGGGTGTGTGTACATTTCCCAAAGTAATAAAATTGGTAAGAGTCCCTCCCTATTTAGCCCCGAGCCATAATTGAACATTTCACCGTTGATTACTGGCATTATGCTTCCAGTGACACGTGTGCCTGGGAAAAATGGGATAAATGGTGTTTCAGGTTCTTCCAGAAATTTCCTGCAAACCTTGACTTGCGCTGACTATGAAATTGGGTCGTCTGTAATTTCTACTCCCTTGTTTCCTTGCTAGTTTTGTTAGGGATTTTCAAGAAAAAGTCAAATCTGTATGAAAGAAGGAAGCCTTCATTTACTATTAATTTGAAAGGAAATTATATCACCCTATTTTCTTCCTTTCATCTCAGATGAGCATTTTGTAGCATTTTTAAAATTGCCAAGGGTGTCTTCCCAGTGGAGGGTCTTAGCGGTTCCTGCAGGCTTTCCCCATGAGAAGAGGGTTTTATTATTAGTATTAATTGTCATCCTCTTGCATTCTCCTCTGTTTGAAGTTAGGGCTTACTATTTCCTAAGAATATAATGTTCTAGCAGATAAAACTGAAAGGCAGTGGTTTTAAAAACGATAAATAGAATATTTAATCTGAATGGATTAGAATAGTTTGGGTTTAAAGAGAAAATTAAAAATTATAACTTAAAACAGATATTTTAACATTAGTATTAGTAGTGTCTTAAATGAGTCACACATTTGTTTTATTATGCATTTTGCTTACAGAATAAAATACTGTTATAATCCTTAGGTTTATTCTTTTTACACTCAGCACATATTAATAGTTTTCTACCTGAGATAGCTTACTCCAAAATTTGCCAATAACAATATGACGATTTTGAATAAAAAGGATGTCGTTATTAGTTTTGTATATGAAATGTTCACAGAAGGCCTTTTAGGTAAGTTCAGGAATGGCTCATGCAAAGATGATGGTTAGTCCTTGGCCTCACACGTCCTGCCAGTCCCCCCGAAGGTCAGAAGCAAATGGAACCCGGGAAAAATGCGCTGAATATCGGCTGAGCTTAGTAACTGCTATTTTGAATATTTCCAAATGTAAAGCTGGGTTAGGGCTTATCTTTTACTCATTCATTAATATCTTCATCCAACACCCACTTAGGGATGCCCTCAGAGGCCAAGTGCAGGTCCCAGAGCTGGTACCCAGAGTTAGCCAACATGCAAGGTGAAGGGCACGGCCTCCAGAAAGCCATGTCCATCCAGGACTTCTGACCCCAGTGCAGTTATAGTCCATCTGCAAAGGGAAGAGTCCACAGAAAACCACCCTCACTTCTGCACCCATGGCTAATTTGTGGTTTCCCCAAACCACTTTCAGATTCAATGATTCACTAGAAAGACTCACAGAACTCACTAGAACCTGTTCTATTCATGGTGACATTTATTACAGGGAACAGGTAACTGAAATCAGCCAGAAGAAAGGACACAGGAGGCTGAGTCGGGGAAGCTTCAAATGCAAAGCTTCTGCTGACCTCTGGATGCACGTCCCTTCTGGCATAGATGTGTGACAACAAACGTGTGGTATTGCCAACCAGGAAGGTCACCTCTGTTTTGGTCCCGGGATTTCAATGGGGCTTCAGCAGGTAGGCCTGCTTGACTGGCTGATTGATTGCCCGCAAAGTTAAATGCCATTTCCAGCATCTCCCTTCCCTGGAGGTAGGCTGAGAGGCCACCACGAGTCCCCTCATTAGCATAAACTATCAGATGTGGTCCAAGGGGCCCACCAGGAATGACTAAGACACTCCTGTCACTGAAGAAATTAGATAAGTTTAGAGGTTACTTCCAAAGGGCCAGGGAGGAAAGCCAGACCTCTCTTTGGGCCAAAGTCCTCACCACACAGCTGAGGAGACAGCAGTAAACAAAATCAAAGTCCCAGCCCACATATGGTTCATCCTCTGGACCGGAGACACACGGTGACTAAATCAAATAGGAAAAAGATACTGTACACCTGGATACATGAGGGGGAAAGGAGAAAAACAGACCAGGGAGAGGAGACAGCATGGAAGCAGTGATCGGCGACATTTTAGATTTAGCGTCCAAGACAGGCATCAATGAGGATGTGTCTGAACAAACACCAGAGGGGGTGAGGGAGAGGGCCAGGGGGACATCAGGATTTGGAGGAAGAACGTTACAGGCGAAGGACAGCGAGTACAAAGGCGCTGAGTCAGAAGTGTGCCAGAGTGTTCCAGAAGAAGCATGGCAGAAACGAGCCAGCACCATGGAAAATGAGGCCAAGGAAGGAGTGTGGTGTGTGTGGAAGCAGACATTGGGGGACCCTGTGGGCCAGTGTCAGGCCTTTGGCCTCAGTGATAAGGACACCACCAGAGGGCTTTCAGAAGTGAAATACTCCAAACTGGAATGGCTCATGATCCCTTTGGAACTCTATTGAAAATAGAGTGACAGGAGGCACAAGGGGCCCAGGGCCCAAGGAAGAGGACATTGCAATCCTCAGGTGAGGGATTCTCAGAGCTTGGACTAAGAAGGAAGAAGTGAAAGGGCTGAGAGCTGGCCAGATTTTGACGGTCGTTTGAATGTAAAACTGTCAGGATTTTCTGATGAGTAAGATGAGGGATATGACAGAGAGTGGGGAAGTTGGCTTTTGTGTTTTCTGCCTGAGAAACTGAAAGAAAGAATTGCTGTGGGCTGAGGTGCCATGTGGTGGAAATGTGGGTTTGGAGGGGATGGTGAGGAGCTGTGTCCAGCGCTGGTTACGTTCAAAGGGAGCTGTAGGGCAGTGAGCCGTTCGAGTTTAGAAAACTGGAAAGAAGCCACACCGAAGACATCCATGTGGGGGAATGCCCCCAGGGTGGCACAGAAAGCCACATGATAGGAGAAGACCAGCCAGGGACTTAGGGTCTGTAGAAGACAGCCAGGCGCCAAGCCTCAGGGTCCCCACATTTCAAGTGTGGGGAAATGGGGCTGAGCTAGAAAAGGAGTCCAAGGAAAAGCAAACAATACCGTAGGAACAGATGCATGCGGTTATGGCATCCTAGAAACCAAGTGAAGAAATCATTTCAAGGGACTCTGGTGCCCCTGACAAAGCAGTTCTGGTGGCATGGTGAGGGCTAAATCTGCTTGGGGTGGGTACTGCTGAGCAGAGAAATTCAAGGTGGGAGAGAGGCAAGTCTTGCAGGTAGTCTGGCCGTGAGAAGGAAAAACCAGTGCAATGGCTGGAGATGTTGGAGTCAAGAGAAGTTCTTAGAGATAGGAAAAAGAGCTGCATCTTATATATTTTATATTTTGGGGGGAAAAATCTTATGGGGAGAGGGGCTTGCTGGAGCGCTGTCCTTGCTTAGGTGAGAGGGGATGAGACCAGTGCCCAGTGCCCAGGTAGAGGGGTTGCCCTTTGCTAGGAGGAGGGTGGTGGCTCATCTGCAAGAACAGCATAGGAGACAGAGCATATATGCATAGAAAATGCAATCACGGCAAAAACGCGTAGTGTGTGTGCTCTGGGCCAGGGGCTACTTATGGGCTTCACAACTGAAACTACCTAAAAAGGTAGACAATATTATTGCCCCTATTTTACAAATGGGAAGTTAGGCACAGACTGAGTACATCATCCTGCATCCAGGGGAGGCGGTGCTGAACACGCAGTTTGGCGCCAGTCTGTGGCATGCAGACATGGGCAGAGGGGTGCACAGGTGACTCTGGGAGCAGTGAGGTCTTCCTCTAGGGACTCCTATTGTAGCTGAAATAGGAATTAAGGCCATTGGACAAAAGGGAGGATGGAAGAGTAGGTACACAAGGTTTGAGGAGAGAGAATGAGGTATGAGATATTAGCCTGGAAGAGAGGGAGAAGAAATGGATAGGGAATACAATTTTATGGCCAGCCATTATCAAGGGCCCACCTGAGGTGAATGCTCAAGACTTCAAATTTCAGTCCACATGGAGATGTATTTTTCTCCTGCTGTGTTCAATTGCAGATATCCAGGGACAGTAGGGGACAAATTGAGCTTAACCATGGTTTTCACTTCACCTGGAGTGGAAGGATTGAGGGCAAATTCGAGGGAGTGATTGCAATAATTGCTATTAGAATTAAAGCTGTCAAAAAAAGAAAGGAGACGAGGGAAGTGAGAGACAGAGGAAAGACTGGATTGGCAGACTATCAGTCTTAACTAACACACCGCCTAGTATGCCCTCTCTTGTAGACATTGATCTGGAAAATGAGGTGGTGGGGAGTGGAGAGAAGGATGCTTGAAATTTAGATTGTAGAATGCTTGCTGTTGCTGTCATGAAAATATCTGAGATTTGGCAAAGGGAACGAGTTGGCTGGAGTGTGGAAATGACAATCATGACAGAAGAGGTCAAGGAACGGAGAGGCCAGGCTAGTGAAAGGTCGTCTTGGTGAAAATCAAGATCAGCAAAAATCACAGTAGGAACAGCGTCAGGAGAGCAGAGGGGCCAGGAGCCATGTCTTCGAGGAAAGAGAGGGAGTGTCCCCGCAGTGTGACAGACGACAGTCACAGAAGTGGTGGGTGTTGTCTGGTGACACCAGATCCAAAGGCTTGTAGGTCACCTTCTTTGTCTTTGCGGCACATCTCCATTGTAGGCTTTATCTGGTAAAGCGCAACTCAGCTGGAACACAAGTGTTCTAGGATGCTGCTCAGTACAGTTTGACTCTACTTCACGTATCGACCAGTGTTGTAGTTGTATCTGATTTCTCTTCCCAGCTCCACTGTGGTTCCATCACCAGCCCCAGGGAGAGCCTTCTTTTTCAACCTTCTTCCATGGCATTTTCTAGAATACTTCATTACCACATTAATCAGGTCACAGCCATCCATATGAGGGCAGCCCTAGAGGGAAACCATGATTGGGAACAGATAACAAGGAACAAAATACCAAGGACAGTTCATTCTCCAGGATGGCCGTAGAAGTAAGTCATATCATTTGAGAATTTGAGCTCATTTAATCTATGGATGGCAAATAGGTCTCTTTCTGCACGGTCATTATTGGTAGAGTCTGTCGAGCTCTGGGTTGGAAGACTCTGAGGTCAACAGGACTGTGCTATGATGAGACAGCAGAGTCTGTCATGGGCAGCTTTTCCTAATATCACACAAGGCCTTGTTTTGGGTTAATTTAAGAGCCTGGATGACCTAAAAGGAAATTGATGAGAAAGCTGATCCAAAGATATCAAGAAAATTGCCAAAGTCACAGTATAATGTAGTAGTGCAGAGTAAGGACAGTGATCTGCCCAGAGCTTCAGGGGAATCGTAGGATCAAGTGCTCTCCATGTCCTGGGGGAGTCAGGGAATAGAAGAAGCTATGGTAGAAATAACACCGCATGTGAATCAGAAAAACTGGACTCCTTCCATGTTCTGTTACTATCTTAGATGTAGGACTACACAGGGATCACACAGAGTTTAAGTCTTCCCTTCAGTAAAATGAGACATTTGTGCTAGGTCATTGCTATGAGAATTTCTGGCTCTAAAAAGTCAAACCAAACCAAAACAAACATGCAAACTGTTAAATTAATTAAACACGGAGGCCATTGGACTGAGGTGGCTTTCATGCCCTGGCAGCCTACCCTAAGCAAACCAAAATTGAAGCCAGTAAATGCCTCAAGGTCACAAAATCACAACTGTTAAGGACAACCAATCGAAAACAGCCAACTGGTCTTTAGGCACCTGCCAATGGAACAATCTCCTTGTTTTGTTTCTTTACCTTCTCCCGGGCTCCCGTCCCAGGACTCTAACCAATTCCCATTTGGCACGTCCCATTTAAACCCAACTGTGCTCAGGTAAACTCTTAAAATGTTTAATAAGCCTCAGTTTATCTTTAACAAAACAAACACACGCACATTAAGCTCTCCAAGACTGTCTCACCGGTTTTTCTCTCTAATTCTCTACCATTTATACCACGAGGCAAAGGCAGATTGTTTCTCTCTCTCATGCTTCCATTGCCTCTAGATCAATAAGATATTACTTCATCGGGGCGCCTGGGTGGCTCAGTTGGTTAAGCGACTGCCTTCGGCTCAGGTCATGATCCTGGAGTCCCGGGATCGAGTCCCGCATCGGGCTCCCTGCTCAGCAGGGAGTCTGCTTCTTCCTCTGACCCTCCCCCCTCTCATGCTCTCTCTCTATCTCATTCTCTCTCTCAAATAAATAAATAAAATCTTAAAAAAAAAATAAGATATTACTTCATTTTTCTCTTATCTTCTTGTTTTTTTTAGAATTAAAAAATGATTATGGAGAGGTCCAGTAGTGGCGAGTAAAGACAATGGATGTCCTCTGACAGACTACACTGTTTATGAAACTTTTATTTTGTCTTTCATTTAATCCTCTTAGCAAAATAGGTAGTGTAGATATTACAATCCCCACTTTACAAAAGAAGTCCCAGGGACTGAGAGAGGTTGCATGGTTTGCAAGGATGTGGTGCTGAAAAGGAGAGACCAGGGGTACATTTAAACTCTGATCTCTAATTGCAATAGAAAACATTGTTTCTTTGTGTTGTGCTGCCCCACCCAAACACAGTGAACCAGAAAGACCTGAGTTCCAAACTTTGGGTACTCTAGGAACCTGTTTTATTTCCCCCTTAAATTCCACTTTGGCCTTGCATTATGCAAAGGAGTGTTTTCCCATGACTGCATTGTATTTTGCCTGCTGAAATCCAAGAATTTGGAACACCCATCACTGAAATATGAAAATGTCTATTGCTCTAATTATCATATTTGAGACTTTTCCAGGAGGTAGGCTGTGAGTTTTGCAAGTCATTGTAGGGAAATGGTTTTCTGAGCAGACTCCTGGGGAGTGCAGTCATCAGCTCCCGCACCATGCAAGGATCTTTTGAAGCTCTCCTACAGGAAACTTGAGAGTGATTCAATGAGCAAATGCAAATGTTATTTGCTGCAAAACTACAGAATTCCTCTGGGGAATGTTGGGCTGAAACAAAACAACTTTGAATTTAAGCAAAGTAAATTGTGGAAAAAAGGCTGTTTCTCACCCCACACTTTGGTTTGCTACAGCAGGAAAGAGCTTTAACTTCCCATTTCCTCCCCATTAAGGAAATATTTTAGGGTAATTTCATTCGTACACATAAACTACATGGCTGTTTAGTTCTCTCTTTGAGATCTTGGACAAAGGTGGTGCTCGGAGCGTCTGAGACAGTCAATGAGACTTTCTCTGATTGTTCTTGGAGGCTCCCACCTCAGTGAAAGGCTCCCGCCGTGGGACCCAAGAGCCAAGGAGGAAGATGGCAATGAGCTCAACCCTAAAGCTGCAGCTTCAGGGAAAACTAATTGTAGGTATTATATCTGGATTCCAATCTCAAGAGCTGGCTTCCGGTTTAAGCGCTCTTAACGTACATGCTTGTACATACAGGCATTTCTATGGAGAGAGGAAGGCACCGTGACCTCCCAAAGACCACAGACCTACTTTATTGGAAATGCGAGTTTTGCACGTTTTGCCCCTTCCATCTCAAACTTAGTAGTGTCATATCCAGAAAGCAGAATGTCTTCAAATGACAACAACCACTCTCCTGGCTTCAAGGCGGATGTGATGCTCACACCCCAAAATAAACATCCAATCAATACCTCCCAGAGTGGGAACTGAGGCAAATCGTCTTGTTCGGGGAAACACCAGACCTATTTGGAAATCTAGTTCATCCCTGTCTGGAAACCTATGCTGTCCTCTGTGCTCCCTGGTTGCTGAAGAAATTCTTGCAAGAGATTTCGTGATAGGCCCTGACCAGTGAGTTAATAATCCCCTCAGGAAGAATAGCTGTATCCTCTGTGTTTGCCCTTGGATAATGCATACAAAACATTTTAGTGTAGTGCCTGGCACTTAGTAAACACTTCAGTGTTAACTACTATTTTTTCATTTGGTGAATGTTTTTTGATCCCACTGTGTCCCACAGACTCCACTACACACTGGAGAAATAGAAAGGAAAGTCACGTGACCACCTATGAGGAGCTCCTACCTTGATTTCTGTCTCAGCATTAAACACAACGTCTCCTGTCCCAGAAGGTACGTAAACTGTACAAAGTGAAGGGATGCATTAGTCACTGTCACTCACTTATGCACGCCAGACCCAGACATCTCTACCAACTGCAGGATTCTGGTGCCCTCCTTGAGAACTCCCCACCCCACCTGAATAACGTGATCAGAGCTGACATGGCTTATCCCAGATTGGAATACAACATTCTTTCTTCTGCCAACATAGTCTGTAGGCTAGCAGTGGTGAGCTGTGAACAAACTATAAAATAAAGGACCATCAACCCCTCTGTTGGGTCTTCTGAGTGGTTCCACTTTGTAGATGTTTCTGTTCCTCTTTCTATTCTTTCAATACCAAACCTGATTTATTGCTACTTGGGAATATATTCCCCAGTGAAAGTCAGTGCTGGATTGCTCAGCCCATTCTGTATGCACTCATTTCTCATATGGACTAACAGTTGCCTGCCTTTTCCTCCCAGCATCCCTCACCCTCTCCCCAGGAGACCGTGAGCCCCTGCACCTAATATGCACAGGCTCCGAGGTGAGGTCTCCAGACTCCAGAGCCTGGTCCCACTCCATGTGTGCTCTCTTGATGCCAATGCTCTCAGTTGGTACCCAGGCCAACTAAGCTGGGCTCAGGGCAGGGAGCCGGGCTCCCTTGGCTTTTGCTTCTTAGTTGTCCCTAAAATCGGGAGAATTAGTTTTCGGGTTTTACAATAGATTCTAACTTTGCATTCTGTTTGGAGCCAGGCCAAATGACCCACGCAGACTGCAGGAGTGTGTAGGGAAGGCAACATGGGTCTCTTGCTTCGTGACACCTTTCTTCTCACAAATTTCCCTTCTTCAGTGAAAACCTCTCACTCTGGTGCTCCCTGAGTGGTGGGGCTGTCATGGAGTAGTTCTGCTCTGATCCCATCTGATCATGAACCGTAAGGAGTTCCTCCTGCACAGAGAATTTTCATGCAAGTGTGTTGGCTGGGAAAAGTTCAGATGTGGGACTTGAAAGGTGCAAGTAACCTAGCTGCCCCTTTGGGGGTGGTCCACCAACCTGCAGCAGGCAGACCCCAGATGCTTATTAGGAATGCAGAACCAAGGGCCTTACCCCAGACAGACTGAGTCAGAAGCTGCACAGCAACGAGAGTCTACGCACGTTAAATGTGACGAGCGGGGAGCCCCCCCTTCACTAGCAGCTGGGGAAGAACCCAGCGATCTTTAGAACTTCCAGAATATTTTTAAAGTACGTGTTTCCTTTGCGTGTGGGTGCCACTATCCATGTTATCATTACAGACAGGTTGTGGAAAACCGAAGTTTGCTAGCAGACTTCACTGAATCCCACGGAGGAGAGGTCTACATCTAAATATAGTAAATATCAAGTATAAGTCTCATTAAAAATTGGCATCTCTCATAACTGCCCTGAGGAAATTCACTTCTAATAGCCGAGGACGAGATAAAGTAGATCGATTCTCTGTCTCCCCATAGGACTGACGGGGTTGTTAGCTCGAAGCAAGCGCTGCTTGAGGGGGCTTGGTGGGACTCGCTGAGAATGAGGGGCTCAGTAGTGCATCTCCCGACAGCATCTGAAGAGGCAATTTTGATAAGAATCACAAATCCTTTCCAAGTTACCGCTGGTGAGCGCCCATGTGAAGCAGCCCCAGCTGATGAGCATGGTGAGGTTCTGAGCAAAAACAAAATGGTTTGTGCTGTTGGATCCTGTAGGAAAGTACCAATATTGCCTTTACAGAAGAGGACACCAGCATGCAGAACCCTGGGTCCCGATGGATTTGTGAGCATTGGAAGGTCATTTAAAGGTGTCATCAGAGCTCAGGATCCCTTGTCCGAGGCCGGGGCAGCATTGCTGGCGAGATGCTGAGACACTGGGAAGTCTTTCTGTGACGTGATTAGTCTCCCTCCAGAAGATAAAAGTGTGGTGTGCTAGCCCTTGGAAGCACTGCAATTTGGAAGCTCCATCCATTAACCTCAAACCTCAGCCGGGGAGGCCACGTTGACCTTGGAACCAGGGGAAGGAAATGCCCTTTGCTTACCTAATATTCCCTATGGCTTCAAGCAAATAAGCCATTCTTCATGGTCGGTCTTAAACCTTCACCTAATGTTATCCTGATTTATATAGAAGCTCCTGCATTTCCCCTTGAGGAGACTGCACTTTGTGCAGTGTGAACCAATCCATGTCTATGCTATTTCTAATCCATTTGTAAAACCGTTTATGAGCTGATCGGGAGGAAAGGTGGTCTATAAATGCCCGGTAATAATAATGATCGCGATGCTTATGAGTGATGAAAGATAAGTAGGCATCACAGCGGGGCAAACGCTGCCTACTCACAGATGTTTCTTCCTTTTCTTGGATGCTCTTTGACCAACTGACATTTAAAAAAGAAGACTCCCTCCAAAAAGCTTGATGTCTGACTTGCCAGGATTAATCAGCAAAGGAAAACCACACCGGCCTGAAAGGGATTACAGTTATGTTACAATTATGTATCTGTGAGATTTAATGGTTCGTTTTAAGTTAGCTACTTGATCTAATGGCCATGCATGTGAGTTTGGAGTGTGTGCTGATTCCATCCTAAAAGTGACGTACAGTTCTGTTTAGATGTTCCGGAAAAAAAGCCCCTTGTGTTCTTTGGTCTTACAGAGTATGATCATATTACAGACATTTTTAAAGGATTGTGCTTCATTTCTGAAACCACCCATCTCTGCTACTCACTTTGCTTCCCTGTGTAGCCGTGGGTCACGGCCAGACTAAATTGCAGGCTTGGAAAGCAGCTAGGAACGCAACGTGGCAGGCTATGGTGATCTTTGGTAATATGCCAACCTTTAATTCTGTCCTTCCTTCTTTCTGGTACAATCTTTGGAGTCCATGTACCGATTTATTGTCTCCCTTCAAACATAAGCCCACTCTCTTTGCTGGGTATAGGCCTTGCGAGGCAGGAGGAAGGGCCCTGGTGTGTGAGGTCTCATGGGAGTTACTCTGAGGAAGTGATGTGAAAGGAACACGTTCCTGATGCTGTGGGGTGACACAGAGCAGAGTTTAGCTCCGTCTGCCTACAGCCAATGACGTGGGACTTAGTCCCACAACCAGTTAGCCAAAAATATGCCTTGTTCGAGACAATGAAGTTTGTTAAGTTATATTTTTTACCAGAGTCTTTTATATTTGTGTGTGACTATTTCTTAAAATTGATAATCTGCCATAAATATTTTTGCCAGTATACATTCAGCCAGATTGCACGTCCTCTTCACTGTGACTTCACAGGAAACTTTTCATTTTGGTAAATTAAAAAAAAAAATGTATTCCTAAGGCTCTCTGAGTACAAACACACATACACAATACATACACATACATATTTAATTCTTAAACTTTTTAACTATAAATAAATCAGAATTCAGCACTTGAGACTTTTATTGCATTATAGGCATTTCAAATTTTTTACATAGTGAGTCCATACACCCCCTTTTCAGGGGAACATAAGTAAAATATTGAAAGCCAGCAGCCATAGGTAATATCTCTTTCCACCCTGCACCCTTGTTAAATTTCCAAGGCCTTCCCCTTCTTTCCTGCTTCAACAACAAGCTGTTGACTATCTCTTTCCTTCCTATTCCAGCAACTAGAGTCGTGGCCCAATGCCCTTATAAAAAAAAAGCTGTGTCATTGGCTCTGAGGTTGGGTAAAGTACATGAACACCCCCTCACTTCCTGGTCTGTTCTATCCACCGTGTCTATAACATGACTCACAGTACCATCCTGTCTTGCAGAGGGGAGAAACACGGATGAACTACAATGATGGGGGGGTAAGAGGCATGCCTTGAGGAAGGCGAGGAACTTGATGTTTCCTGAGCCCCCCTTGAAGGATTTCAGGAAGGTATCTCCAAAAGGTGCCACTTTGGCATGCAGATTATTTTGAACTGAAGGCAATTGAAACCGTGAGTGACCCATTTATACGGCAGGACAAACATTTGATTACTAAACCTCTGCCCTTCTTATCACCCTGGGAAGTGCATTCCTTTCCTGGAAGTCCCAGACCTCTGCCCCCTTCTTAGTTCAGAATGACACATACACCTCATTTTGCCAGTCTCTGGAATTTCTATATCTGTGTGGATTCCCCGTATGTATGCTATTAAATCTGATTTTCTCCTGTTAATCTGTCTCATGTCAACTTGATTCCAGCTAGAAGGACCTTGAAGTAGACAGGAATTCTTGCTCCTGGACACCCTTATGCTCAGGAGATTCATGTAGCAAGATTTCAGTGAGTCATTTCATTTTTAAAATATTATTATTTAAAAAATTAATACAAGTTCATGGGAAAAAATCAAGCAGTACCAAAGATGTACCACAGAAGGTCACCCCGCCACCCCCAGCTCTTTTCCCCAGAGGACAGTTGCTATTTTGTATGTGTCCTTCCTGTGAGAGCTCGTGACAGGCAAGCTGATTACCTGTTAGTGTGGAGTACGGGGGTGGGCCTGCCCCGACTTTTTTTTAAAAACCAAAGGTAGCATATGATATACAGTTTTCTGAACCTCAGTCTTTTCATTTAATAAGACTGACTTGGACATTGCTTTATGTTCATATATAGAACTACTTCATTATTTTCGATGGCTATAGAATCCTCATGATTTATTTTAATTAATTGTATCAGTTGGTGTTTGATCAGGGAAATAGGGACAGTCTGAGTGATTTAGAAGAATTAGACCTTCCACAGTCTGGGGGCTGGTTGAGCAGCCTATGTATGCCTGTGGACCCCATAAATGGTACTCAGACTGAAGTAATGAGAGTGGGCAGTTGGGCATGAAGTGAGGGACCAAGGACAAACTGGAACTATGAGGGTAAAGTAAAACCATGTGTCTCACCACCTCTTGTCGACCACTCATGGCACCTGCAAGATAGCTGGTACCCTTTACCACAGAGCTGAACTTGCACCTGGCCCGGATGCAGAGAACCTGCAAGAGGAAATGCCATAAGAGCGGTATGCTCTGCTCACCTTACACGTTTCTCTTGGTGAGCCCTAACCCAGAAACTTACAAGGGAGGGAATCAGGAAAACTAGTCCCAGCTTCACTGGGTTCTGAGGTCAAAGCTCTACTGTAGTCCCACACTGATGGAAACTGAGGGTGTTTCCCATCTTTTGAGTCTGTAAGTGATGCTGTAATGAATAACTCTGTACTTGCATCTTTGTTCACTTGTGTAAGCACAGCTAGAAATTAATTTCTGAAAGTGGAATTGCTGGCCCAGAGAATGTGTGCATTTTTTATTTTATTAGATATTGTTAAATTTCACTCCAAAGAGGTTGTACCAATTTACATTCCTGTCACTGATGTATGAGAGTTCAGATTTCCTGACATCCTCATCAATGGAATGCATTATCCTGCTTTTTGATCTTTTTCATTTTGATAGGTAAAAAAAATTTCATTGTGGTTTTAATTTGCATTTCTTTTTATTAGATGTGTGGTTGAACACCTTTTAAAAATGTTAAACCCGGGGCGCCTGGGTGGCTCAGTCGTTAAGCATCTGCCTTCGGCTCAGGTCATGATCCCGGAGGCCTGGGATCGAGCCCCACATCGGGCTCCCTGCTCAGCGGGGAGTCTGCTTCTCCCTCTCCCTCTGTCTACCACTCTGCCTACTTGTGCTCTCTCTCTGTCAAATAAATAAATTAAAAAAATTTAAAAAATTTAAAAAAAATGTTAAACCCATTTGTATTTTATTCCCTCTTACTGACTACATTTAACCATTTATCGGATTCATTTTCTAGTTTTTTACATAGACTTGTGAGAGCTCATTATAAATTTAAAAATTTGTTTATTATATATGGCAAACGTTCTCCAATTTGCGTTTTATCTTTTCTGTTTCATCTATGCAAAAATTTACTTTTATGATAGTATACTTACATTTTTATTACATAAAATTTGAGACTCTTACTTTTAGAAAAGTTTGTTATCTCTTGTTTTTCATAAAAATTCGGAAAGATAGACAACATATTCTACCGATGAGGAGCCTGAGGTTGATACAAGTCAAACAAGTGGCATAAGTCACATGGTAAGTGGTTGAGTCCATCTGGGTCCCCACAAGAAGCATATAGTCAAAGTTGGTATCTGAGAAATGTTTAATAAAGGGACTCTTTTCAAAGGTGTGGAGAGCATGTTGGAAAATCACAAGGGGTAGTGTAGTTCCCCAGGACTAGTGATAGTGGGCAAAATCATGATCACTCCAGGATGGGGAAGCACAGGGAGTGAGTGGTTACTGGAAGCTGGAGGAGGGTGGTGATGTTGAGGGGAAGTAGGGGACTAAAGAGGAACTGTCCTCTTCAAAGGAGAAACACAGCCAGAACACAGGCAGCACTGCCACTCTGTGAGGACCCAGAAGAATGAATATCCTAACCTCTTTCTCTTCCCTCCAACAGACCCCTAACCAGTATGCTCAATGACTGAACCCCAGGGTAAGCCAAAGGCACAGATATTATTTGGGATTCAACTGGCAAAAAATAATATTAAACCTCTCCTTGTGACTTACAAGGAAATAAAAACGACTTGGCCCTTCAGGGTATTGGCGGAGGAAAAGATAAATGGAATTCATTGGGCACATATAAAACTCTCTGGGCAGCGCTATCGTAAGTTAAGGGAAAACAAAGAGCTCAAAGTGAAAATAAAATTAACGACTGTTTGGTCATTGGAGTCAAAGGCATTTAGTGCATTAGAATCAGTGGGATGTGCCAATTTTAATGACAATGGGTATGTCACTAGAATTTTAATGCCTTTCTCCCACCCAAATCAGTTCATTTGAGAGAAAATTGCCTATCACCAACTTTCATTACATAGGAGAGTCATAGAAAACTGGACACTCAAAGGTAAACTCTGAAACTTTTTCTAAGTTAAAAAAAAAAATGAGTATGTCAGAAAGCAGATACCAGGATACAGGCATGACCTAAAAAAAAAAGAAGGCTGAATGATATAATCCAGCCATACCGAACTCACTTCAGTTTCTGAAAACTTCTCTCTAGCTCTGAGATTTGTGTGCTGGATGATTTTGTGCAAAGAGAACCACAAAACAGGAAGGTATCTTAGGACACTGTTGAATTAATCCAATGAGAGATAAAATCCTAAGCCAGGAGCAATAGAGACAAAGTGAGATGGAGTCAAGGATCATTAGAAACAACCAACGTCCAGGACTTAAAATCAAGAGAAAAGGAAGAGTGATATTATCTTAAATGATGAGAACACTAGCACATTAACAGAATTGGAATATCCTGAGGATGTCCCCAAGAACTGAAGGAAAGAAGGATAATGAGTTCAGTTAATAGATTCTTAAACTGGTATTGCTGTGGATCATTTTGGTAGAAGTATCTCTCAGGCAGTTGGGAAATATGAACTTGCAGTTTTGGTGACTGGAGACATAGATATATGAAGACACATTCTTTCCATAGAGCTGACAGTTAAAATTCTGATAGTGAAATAAGATCAATTTCAAAGAGAAAAGTTAAGGACGGAGAATGGAAACTTGGGGAAACTCATTCATCGGAGAAACATGTAAACATACCTCCTAAGTGGTAAGTGCTCAGCTAAGTATTAGAAAAATCTATGTTTCTTAAACATAGGGTAAGGAAGAGGATCCAGCCCGAAGAGTAAGGAAAAACCACAGAGGAACAGATACAGCATGGTATCACTGTATCAGCTGTAGTGTGGCATCTTTCAAGATACTGGTCCATTTCATCTAAGTTATAAAATCTGTGGGTCTGGAGATGTTCTTAACATTCCTTCATTATCCTTTTAATGTCCATAGGGTCTATAGCGATGTCTCATCTTTCATTTCTGAGATTACTAATTTGTGTCTTCTCTCTTTTTTCCTTTGTTAGCCTGGGTAGAAGCTTATAATTTTATTGATCTTTTTCAAGAAACACCTTTTGGTTTCATTGATTTTCTTCTATTGTTTCCCTGTTTTCAATTGTATTGATTTCCACTTTTATTTCCATAATAAAATGTTTACAATTTTTTTTTGCTTACTTTGGATCTAATTTGCTCTCCTTTTTCTGGTTTCCTAAGATTGATTTTAGATTTTTTTTTTCTTTTCCAATGTATGCAGGCAATGCTATTAGTGTCCCTCTAAGCATTGTGTTTGCTGCATCCCACAAATTTTGACATGATAATTTTCATTTTCATTTACTTCAAAATAGTTTTTAGTTTCTCTTGAAGGCAGGGTGGTATCAAATACTGAATCTGGAGTCAGGACACGGGTGTGAAGGTTGGCTCTTTGACTTACTAACTCTATAGCTCTACCCACAACCACAATTATCACAACCACACGTCCCAAACCACGGCCCCATCAGTACTATGACAATACCAGAGTGCTCACTGTGTGCCAAGCATGTGCTATTGGCACTTCATACTTGCCCAATACATGTCTCACCCCATCTCTTTACAGGGGATATAATTATTGTGCCTTAAATGCAGAAATTTGCCCAAAGATATAGTTAGAGGGAGGTAGAATTAGGAATTGAATGTGTGTTTGACTAGCTCTGAATCTTCAGATTCTTTTATTGTTATTTTTTTTGTTTTTCCTGTAAAGTAGGGATAATAACTGCACTCCCATTTTGCAAATTGCATGGCCATCCCCTCCATGTTTGGATCCCATCTCTTGTGGCTTCCTGAAAGATCTGTCTTTGGATCATCCTATGTCCCTCAATCCTTATAGCAAACAGCCTTGAACTCCCTTAGTCACCATATCCTCTCAAACACCTGCTCCATCTATCTCTTCCTCTTCATAGCCAAAAATCTCAAAAGAGTTATTTATACTTCTTGTTTCCACTTCCTTTCTTCCCAATTTCTACCTACATCAGAGAATTTGGCTTTGCTTTCACCAAATCATTTGCCACAGATGATCTCTTCTTGATTTCAGCGGTCAGTCTTCACTGTTCCTTATTTGACTTCCCAGTAGCTTTCAACACAATGAGATATTCTTTCCTATTTGCCACCTGCTTCCCCATCATTCTCCTTTTCTGGCTTCTCCCCTCTGACCATCTCAACAATGGTGCTATTGCTCAGGTCCTCGAGTCTACCTATTTGCTGGGCGATCCTATGCACTCTCATGGTTTCAGTGCCCGGGTCTCCTGAGTCCACACACCTACCCGGCACTGCCCCTTGGAGCTTCCGACCAGACCTGCAGATCACCAAGTAAGTGCCTCTGTCTACTTGAATGCCTCAGAAGCATCCTGAACTCTGTCTGGCAAAAGAGAATCCATCATGTCTTCGCCAAAGCATTTCTCCCTTGGCGTCCTTTACATACAGATATAATGAGCAAAGAAGAGAGCGACTTAAATCTTTGTCCCTGTTTTTTTTTTTTTCCTGAGACTAAATCAAGCAAAATATCAACCTTGGGATTTTTTTCTGGCAATCATAATTTATGAAGCAGGGAGCTGATGAAGCAACTAAAACATATTTACTTAGCCTGAACTTCATGCTTCCAACAGCTCTTTTATAGTTAATAATAGTCATAATAAACATTTCACTTGCAATGTAAAAATTTTCTTTCTAGAATTTGACCTTCCCTTACATATACAGAAATCAGAAAATTTAGGGCAAAACTGTCACGAAACACCATGGGATTATCTTAGAATTTGGGAGACACAGACTGACCTGTGTTGTTGGCAACCATTTTCTAGGATCCTCATAAGGGAATTTTTGTTTGATGGCAAAAGTCATACAAATGCATTCTGTGGTTTACACTGTTGAGTGTGAGAGACAATACTAATGAGAAGGGGTACATGTTGAAATGAATCTCTCAGAATTTTTTCCTTTTTTCTACATAAGGGTGAATTTTTAGTATAATTGTCCTTTTTTGAAGAGAGATTAACTGATCATTTTTAAATAGACTCTGATATCCTATTGCAGCTCTGTTAGGATACGGGTATAATTTATCAACTTTCATTTAGAGTTAATAAGGTGGTTTGTGTGGGAGTAGTTCTGGATAAAATTGGAAAGAGAAGATTCTCTAGGTTGAGTACACTTAGAAATATCACCTGTTAGAAAACATATCAGAAATGTGTTCAGTGAAAGCTTGCCTTTTTTTTTCCATTTAAAAAATGAACTCTATAGGGACAAGTACATTTTCTCAATGCATCCATTTGCTAGAGTGGTTGATTATATTGATTTTTTTCCCTACAAATTTCAATCAAAATAATATGTATTTTTAAAGCAGTGGTTCATAGTTCTGGCACTGTTCTTAGAATCCAGAATCTTCCTTTTATCTCCTTGACATGTGTCAGCTACAGCTATATTAAAACTACATTTTAATCTTTCTGAGTTCAATTCTCTTGACGAATTTCTCCTTCCTCCATGCCTGGAGTTCTGACTTCAAAAGAAGCTTTTCATACACAAGAGAGATAAATGCCAGGAGAATTGAAGGAAGGATTGGGTCAAATAACATTGGAACCCCTTTCTTCCTGCATTTTGAGATGTGAAATGCAAACCCAAACTAAATGGTAAAAGAAGCCCAGCTCCTATTCTATTCTTTCTAGGTTCTATGGGAAGAAATTTTGTCTCTTAAAAAGAGTTCATAAACTGTCTGACTTTGCTGTGAGATCCAATTTCTTCCAATATCCATTCTGTAAATGGAAAAATCTGCAGATTAAATATTGCAGACTGTAACAGGCTGGTGGTACATGGCTAGGATGCTGCATGAAGAATAAAATCTGGGAGTCACAGTGTTTAGGAAGTGGAGATATTTTTAGTGTCTGGGGCTACTGGCTCTCAAAGGGCCATGTAAAGGAGAATCCTATTAGTGCAAACAAATGACAGCACTTGGGGGCCAGTCTCTGTTTTCCTCTTGAAGTGTGTGCCCTTTCCTTGTGAGGTTTTTGCTGGTCATAGCTTCTGCTTCAGCCCTGTGATTCACAGGCAGTACACACACACACAGACATTTGTCCAGAAGAGAATGGACATCCATGTACATGGGAAAAATATAAAATAAAGAAAAAAAACTGGTGACTTTTTTTTTTCTGCCAACATGACACAGTGCTTGAAAAGTTAGGTCACATCTTTAGATGGAGACTTCAGGAATCTCTGCAGCAGAGATGTTCTGCTTTAAGGAAAAGGAATTTCATCCCCTCATATGGATGTACCACAGTAAAAAATATTTTTTTAAGATCCTTGTAATTATAGAAGAGTGCTAAGAAGCCCTTATCTAACCACTAGGAGGGCAAAATACAAAAAGGGTAGAGCACAGCCCCAGTGGGACAGAAGGAAGTTTGCCAAGAAGAACCAGAGAGGGGATATACTGAGTGGTAGACTTCCAGATGTCTGGAATGGTGACTGAAATTTTGGTCTTGGACTCCATGATCCTACCAATGAGAAGATTTTTATGGCAAAAATGCAGTGCGGCTGTCCTGAAGTATTTAGCAAAGAAAGGATACTGGGTTAGTGAAATCAGGGAGCTATGTCCTTCCTGACGTGCCCTCTGCACCTGCGGTGAAGGGCTCCTGCTCACAACCTTGAGTCAAGGAGCAATTGTCATTGCAGCGGAATGTGACACAGGACATAAACTCAAATTTTTTTAGTTCAATTCCACGAATTACAGTAAGTTATCAGGTCATTATAAAGAATTATGGACAAAAAGAAAGTATGAATAAAGCTTCCATATGCAATTGAATTACCATCCCATTTTTGGGTGGAATCCAAAATTCAAACTCAAAATCAAATGCCAAGCATTCATGCTTCTAATTCATTTCTATTGTCCAAGAAATTAAAATAAAGTCATTCAACTTGTTCAGCTCCTGTGTAATGTGTGCTGTGTAAGCAGGCAGGTGGGCTGTGCAGTCGAACGGCCTGGACTCCAGTCCTGCTCTTGAGATCAAGGAACAGCTGTAATCTCTGAGTTTATTCACTTATAAAAAGGATAAACTACCAACCTCATCCTTGCCGCCCCCCCAACTCTACCCCCCCCAACGCAGAGAGATTGCAAGCACTTAGCAAATGACCCGGACAATATTAAATGCTCAATAAATAAGAGCTACTATCATTTTTATTGATCATTAAGATAATGTGGTTTACTACAGAAAAGGGGGGAATGTCCTTAATCTAACCAAAGTGCATATAGGCTCCAGCCAATATTCTGTAGGATGAGGTTGAGGTTTGGGATGAAGGGGGACCTTGAGAGAGCAGGTAGGAGAAGATGAGAAGTCATCCGTTCTCCACATGACGAGCCCCTTCAGTCCACCTCACCTAGCAGGTGTCTCTTTTTCTGTGTTGTTTGTTCATTCATATTTCTTCACTCCGAATTTCAGTTAAATTGGAGCCTTGAAAGCTGAGCTCTCCCAGCTGCTCTCTTTGCTTTAGATATTTGCAGGGAAGGAGGGCTCGCATGCAACAGCTCGAGCGTGATGGCCTTCTGGGCCCCACAGGATGGCCAGGGGAAGGGCACCGCGAGGCTCCGCATACCTCCGGTCTCTGCCACCATCAGGGCAGAACCCCTGGGTCAGGAAACGGGGCTGTTTTCTTTAGAAAGCCCCTGTCCAGATGATTACTCTTCTTGCTAACACATTTGGGCAGCAAGTGTAAGGAATCTGAAGTGAAAAGCCTTCTGTATTCCTCTGTATCATTGTCTACAAAGATAAGGCTGTCTCAGGGAAGTGGAGAAGAAAAGGCAAGACAGTGCATGGGTTTCTCAGGAGGGGCTAGGACGCAATGCTTGTCAGGAGAGACTAGCCTCTGGGTTGCCACTTTGAAATCAGGACAAGGATGGCCATGATCAGGATGAGATACAGGGGCATTGAATTTAGATGGAGGGGGTAGAAAAGTCTGGAGTCCACACCACTGCCTGTGGGCACCATGTGTCAACCAGACACAGTCTTAGGATTCTTGAGGATATAATTTATTGGTTTGTAACTCACAGTTTAAGCTAAAATTTCTCAAAGTGAGGTCCAAGTGCCACTCGGGAATTTTTGTTAGAATACATTTTCCTGGATTCCATCCCGACACCCGCCAAGCAAGCATCGGCAGGGCACTCTGTGCACTGCTCAGATGCTGCTTCAGCAATGCAGACTCTTGAGCGTGCTGACCTTGATCCACGCGCTCTTCCCTTCATCAGCAGCTGACGTGAGGCCCTCCGTCCAGGCTTCACTCCTCACTCTCCCAGCCAAGGATGCTTTCTTTTTCATGGTTCCGACTTCATAATTTCCTTTAAACTCTGTTGCCGTGAGCTTGGTTTTTGCTGTAATCAAGTCACACTTGGGTCATTGTAGTGACTTGTTTTCGTCTCCTTGGTGTCAGTCTTTCTCCCTGACCTGCTTTATTTTGCACACCACAGCTAATTTTGATCGTATCATTCCCCTCGAGTAAACCCATCAGTGATGACACTTTATTACTAACTTGTAAATCCAGACACCTTAACCTGGTATCTGAGGTTCTGTCCCTCTGACCTCAGTACACCTTTATCTGATCCTTTAGACTCTGTACACCTTTATCTCATCCTTTATTCTGCACTAAGTGAGGCTGGCAATTTTTTTTTCTCTCTTTCTTTCCCTAATGTGACATCCATATTCTGTTCAATACTTACATTACTTCTGACCCCAGGCAGAATTCCACCCCCCTTCCCAGTGTGACAGAATCCCTACATTTCCAACGAGTAACACCATAAATATCTCAGGCCACTTCAGGCCAAGAAACCGTGCTGCCTCTGCTCCTAACTGTCTCAGTACGTGCTCTCGGATGAATCCTTGGGTTCTTATGTATCATAGAAGCCTTTCCCTGGCTAACCTGTAGACGACCTTGAGAGCAGAAAAGTGTGCCATGGTTGAATTTTCAGCAAGGACTAGCTGAGTTCCTGGCTCACGGTGGGGGCTCTTCATTGCCCAGGGCAGTAACAGCCTCTCCCAAAGTTATGCAACTATTCAGTAATAAAGTCTCCTGATTCAATATGTTGTCCTTTTACTTTTTCATTATGTGTCTTCAGTTAGAAGCAAGACTTCCCAATTACAGTACGGTAAGTGAGCCTCAAAGGCAGTTTTTGGTGACCCTGAGGAAGTTCCTTTCAGCTGTCCCCATGGCCAGCTATTTGCTCAGTGTCCCCACAAAGAACACTATATCCTGACCTGACTTCACCCACTCATGTGGTGTGCACTGAGCATCATCATGGGCAAAGCCCATGGAAAGTTCCACAGGGGATACAGGATGAATAGGATATAGTTTGTTCTCAAGGGACTTAGAGTTTGGGAAGGGTGAGGAGATTTATTCATGCAAATCGCTCTCAGCAAGGCTGGCCATATCAGACCCAGCTTACCTACCCGGAATCGTCTTCTTCCTAAGCCAGGAAGAGCTGCTAATCTGGTTGGGCAGAATCTTAGAGGCAGACTGTGCCAAGTCCAAGAATTTAGAGAATCAGGAAGATTCAGATCTCCTGTCCTTGAACTTTCTGCTCTGGTCCCATCTGGTAGACAAACCCTCAGAGGCCTGGTTGGTCAGTCATCTTCTCATTTCTCCATTTCTTTGCCAAAAATGGAGTGTGTGTCCTTTGCACCCCCCATTTGCCTCTGCCCACTTTCTCCACACCGAAGCCCAGAGACTTTATTTGAGATTTAGGCTCTGGGGGCCAGGGAGGAGAAGGCCATGCAATCTTTGCAAGTGAGGCCCGCTGCCCTAGCAAAGGCTTTCAATGGGTCCACTTGGAACAACAGTCCGCTGAGTAAGTACTAATGCAACAGTGCTTATCCCGCATTGTGTTGGCTCCTGCTTATAACTTCCTTGGCAATCTTGAGATACAAGTGATTATAGCAGAATTTGAGAATTCCTCAGTTCTCGAAGGCTGGCTAGATGCACCCACACTATAATCTAACCCTGATTACAAAGCAGAGTTTCATGAGGAAATCAGAATGAAGAAGAGTCGATTCCTTCCATATTGCATGCATTTCACAGTTTACAAAGCACTGCCACAGACAGAAGAATGGAAGGAAATCTATGAGCATTTGTTGTAGCGATGACTGTCTTTTCAAGTGGTATAAACATGTACACATTACTTCCCTTCTTCATCAGTTTGAGGGCATTTGCTGAACTCTAAAAAAAAAAAAGTAAAAAAACCCAACAGTTTTGGAAGAGTTTGGACCCCAAGTGAGGTTTTGATTCTTGTTTTTCAATACAGTGTGGTACAATCTCATACAAGTAAGAGCATTAGATTATTTCTGTCCAAATTTGTGTACCACAAGCAAGCCAAAGCCTCAGACAATTAAATGTGACAGCTAAGGGTCACAGTTAAGGGTGGAAACCCTCCCCCTTTGCTTATTCCTGATTCAGATTATTTTTAAAATTGCATATGATATAACTTTAGGGGCCAAGTGTAGCATGTGTCATCTTCCCTGTGACATGAGGCTTGTGTCCCTGGGGAGGGAGCTCCGTTAACTGATGAAGATTTCAGACTGTGCTCCACGAGTGTCAACAGCTGCATATTTATCACTGTGCCATAGGCCTTCTCAGACTGAAAGATTTCACTGTTTATCCACAGCAAAGACACTTAATTAATGACTAGGCCTAATCGGGCTGTCTTATTATTTACAGGGATACCAGTGTGGCTTAGCTCAACTGATGTGCAAACAAACCAGCCTTGAGGAAGCTTTAATTAATAATTCTGAGCCAGGCGTTCCTAGAGGCCCCGTCACCAAGCTCTCGGGTGATTTACAGCAGCTCCTTTGCCATGTTCTCATGTCCCCTGCATGCAAATGAGTGACCACCCCAGCAGATCTTCCTGTTTCAAATGCACTGGGCCTTGTTTATTACAGAAATACTCTTATCTTTGCTCAAGACTTAATGGAGATAGGTGCCCAAGTGGGAAAATCCTGGCATCTTTCTTGGATGTGTTGCCATTCAACAGCATTTCCATAAATTTATTGAGAACTAACTGTGCTATAATACAGAGGGGATTCATTCACTTTAGTAAATCCAAAATAAATGAACCTTCATATTGCCCATTTGGGGTTCACAATCTAGTTGGGAATCAAGTATTATAATACAAGGTCATTATGCTCAGTATTAACCAGAAGTAGAAAGCTTACTGAGAGGAAGAGAGGAAGAGATAAATTGCTACTAGAGGGCTCTGGGAGACCCCTTAGAGTGGGGAAGAGGGGTTAAATAGCATACTGAAGGATAATAAGGAAGTCTCTTGGAATTGTTTGAGAGAAAGATAATTCTGAGAACAACTCAGGAGACTTACTGGAAGGGTGGGAGGCTGGATGCAGGAGAATGAGCTAGGAGACCTTTGCAATTGATTGGTTAGAGGATTCATTATCTGGGTATAAAATAGGGTGCAAGCACTGGAAATAGAACAGGGGAATTATGTTTGAGATATTTCTTAGAGGCAGAATCAGGAGATTTGACAAGGGATTGGATATTGAATGTGGGGGTGAAGGAGGGAACGAGACTTTGGGAACATGTGTCCTCACTGTTGCTCAAAATTGTTTCAAAATTTTTTTTCCTGCAATTTTTAAAAAATACTCTTTTATTGTTTTCTTGCATCTAGTGTGGATGAGGGCAGTTTGATGTCAAACAGGTTTCTGTTTTTTGTAAATTTATGTATGCATGCATGTGTGTACGGATTTTGTGTCTATCCATCTGTCGATCACCTATCATCTTTATGTATCTATCATCATGTGTCTATCAATCTGTCTTTCTATTCACCTATCAGCTTTTCGTGTGGAAAGCCTTGGATTTTTTAAATCCTTGCTGCTCTAAACTTCACTGAGGTATATCATCCTTTTTGGAATTTAAGAAGTCTTGAAATCTGAAATTTCATTTCAAATTCTGGGAAAAGTTTTTGCCACAACGTCTTCATATAGTTTCGTCCCCTATTTTTCTCTCCTTCTCAAGCTCTTATTATCTTGATGTGGCAAATCTATTTCCATGTCCCACGTGCCTTCACTTTTCTCCATGGCGTCTGCTCTAGTCTATCCTACTGCATCCTGGGACAGTTTCTCCATCTGGTTTTCCAGCGCGCCAGCTCATTCTTGGTTCTATCCATCTGCTGCTTTCCACATCGATGCCCTCTCTATCTAAATTATTATATTTGTTCATACCAATTATTTTCCCACATGGTCTCTTATTTCTGCTATATACTATTACTGCCTTCCCTTAGGCCTTTGAGGATACTTATTATCTTATTTTAAATTCTTGATGTGTCTGTTCCATGAATTCTACTTCAGGTAGTGTTTGGTATTTGGTTTATCATCTTTCCTTTATACTGGTTGCAAGGCTTAAACTTTGACCCAAAAGCTCTGTTCCTCTGGATGGAATTTCACCCCAAAATTTCCAAACTAACCAATGCAAGGCAGCTTTACTTGAGAACGAGAGCATTATTGTGCTTCAGACGCTACTCTTCATCCCTCTCTGGCCCTTTGGAAGTGCTCCTCAGACAGAGACGACTTTATTTATGGAGTCATTTTCGGGATTGGTATCAAAAGCTCCTGACACCAGCTGTTCACTTCACACAGGAAGAGAGAGATACATGAGGGAATGGAGTTTCTTCATGGAAATATGATTGCCTGACAGTCCACCTCTCCTTTATATTGTTGGCTCTGTCTGAACTTGGAGTTTCTCTGGGGTTTCCATGGGAAGATCCACAGGAAGACTTCTGTTCTTTCTCAGTTTGAGCTTGGCTACTTATAATGACTAGATAATACCCCAATTTCTGGTCCATTATTGATATATGGATCTATTTGAAATGTTTTAATGTTTGTTTGTTTGTTTTTTTTTAATCTGTGTTTTCAGATGGACTTCTGGTTTTGGAGACCCTTCAATCTACTTGATTGCATTACACCATAGATAAAAGACAAGTATGGGAAAAGCTAAATAAAGCAGTTTGAGTCCTACTGAATGTTGCTGAGCTGATGTCCACCCCTGTGGAGTACGCAAAAATATACTTCTGCTGGCAGAAGTTTGAAACTGACAGTTGTCAATATCACTTGCTACTTATGTTATTACCCAGCTCCCCACACATCTGTCGATCCCTTTACACTTATTATTTGATGGATGCAGCTTATTTTGAGTAGCTTCTCCTCAGATCTGTTATGATTTTAGCATTTAATTTCATCATCTGCTCTTAAAAGGTAATCATTAAGTGTGTAATATCATATCAAAATCTACAAAAGGAATTATGTTGAGTTGGTTCACACTTTCTAGTAGTTAATGATTTTAAGGACATTTTGACAGTGACACAAAAGACATAGAGAAGAAGTCACCTTTCCTATTTTTAAGGTGATGCTGTCCAGGGTCTGGCATATTCACAGACTCGTGTGGGAGAGGTATGTGTCCTCAATAGTTAACTCACGACCATCCACGGAGCAGTTCGGATTCCTAGTAGTTGCAGTTGTTTTTAATTGGTTTTAGAAAATAGGGTTCCACTACTCAGTTGCTACATCTTATCTTTTAAAAGTTTCCTAGAATTATGGTGTCCACCTGTTTCTGAGTTTTAAGATAATTGGCACTAAAGTAGGCAGGTCGATGCTGTTCCAGCGTGACTTACTTTTGATTGCGAGTTATTAAAAAACCCTACCTTCAACTCCAGCTTTGGAAATGATATACTTTCATTCTTTGTGGGTTATAAGAAACTTTAATGCTCACTTGCTCACTAGTCTTTGAGAAATTCCCTAGAGAGATACATTTTTCTTCTTTTAAAATATGATTCACAAACTTTTCCCTTTGAAATCTGAAGCTCATGGGTAGTTTTAGAAAATATAGCATAAATACACCTGGGTCATTTGCATCTAAACCAGATTTGTCTTTGCGCCACTGAACACACCCTCCCCATCTCCTCTACATTCTAGGCTCCCGCAGTCTGTTCCTAAATGTGCTGTGCTCTCTTTTCCTTGGGCATTCATATGTCCAGTTCCTGCTGAGGGAAATAATCTGTTCCTCTTTCATGGTAGAGCACTCTTCCTACAGGTCTTAACTGCCACTTCCCCCAGGACTCACCCCATGGCACCCCCTTCCCAGCAGAGGATAAGCTCTCTGCTCTGTAGGGAAACCCACTGTTTATCTCTCTTACCACTATATTCCAATCCAGTGCCTGGCACATAGTAGGAACTTCACCAATACACTTGCTGAATCTGAAACTGCATTTTATCTAGGGAAATAGTATGACATACCTTCAGTATCCAAGTTCACTCGGAAAAACCGTGGCTCTGTCATTATCCCCTACTTTTTCACCCCTTCTCTTTCCAAGACAGTCATATTTGTCTTGTTATTAACTTTAATAAGGCAGTAATATTAACTAATTTTGAACCTATACGTCTGATAGATTAACCCCATAAGCTTTGTGGAGAGTGAATTCTGGGATTTGGTCATCAAATGAAGCCATTCCTCTTCAAAGTCACCCAAACGCTATGGACCTCCTCTGCATGCATGACGCTGGCTGCCGAGCAAATGCAGTTTGTGCTGGAAAAGCATGATTATGGGCTTCTACCTGAAACTGGCACATGCTGCTTCATTTCACATCCCACTGGACAGAGTGAGTCTCACGGCCACTCCTACTTTCTAAGAAGGGGTTGAGTGGAATTGTTGGAAACGTTAGTGATCACCAGTGAGATGCACTCCAGCAAACTCACGTGCAGCACCGACGGGCATTGGAGGTTGTCACAACCCACGTCAGGCTGACAGCTATGTCTTCATGCCATCACTGGTGAGACACAGCTTGCTGACAAAGATCTTCAAGTGTGAAAAGGAGAAGTGTACCTTGGCATAATGAACACAGTGTTTGAAAACAATTTTTGCGTTCCTTAACTGTAAAGTGTTCACACTGCACAAAGTCAGCGGCTACATTCTCTAACCACTTAAAATATTCGTATTACTTGGCAGAGAATAGCTTTCAAAGTATATCACAACATTTAGAGACGTTTAGTGTTCTTTTTTTAAAAAATCGCAGACACTTTTGTGCTTATTTTGTAGTACTGATTGATACTTTAAATCATTCACGTTTATTGTATTTGTTATGCAAGTTTTAGTTTCATTATTAATACTTGAACTGAATTTCCAAGAGTGCTAATAATTTAATAAATTGGGTATATGCAATTTGGT
The DNA here is from genome assembly GCF_964656455.1 of Halichoerus grypus. NCBI lineage: Eukaryota > Metazoa > Chordata > Mammalia > Carnivora > Phocidae > Halichoerus > Halichoerus grypus. The sequence goes on along the minus strand of NC_135720.1, from coordinate 4,830,561 downwards.
TTATTAAAATTCATATTTCAAGTGTCCACATTTATTCTAAGTTCTAAAATTTTGATCACAGTGCACATGTTGTATTTGATGGTTATTACACAATCCATCGCTGTTCCATGGAGAGTGTGGACCAGCACCCACCATCCCCTAGCGCCTGACTCCCTGGGATGTGTAACGCACTCTTACACATTTTTGTTTGAAGCCTGTAATAATGGAGGGGAGAAAAGGACTAGTGTGGGGCTCTAGGCTTTCTAACAAGGATATGATTACAAGAACTTCAGATGTATTCACAGGAAAATATTTGGAAAAACTGTGCTTCTGATTCCTGTAAGAATTGCGTGGATTGACCAGTACAAATTAAGGTATTAGCAGCCTTCAGCATGTCAAATTATAGGAAATAAAACATTTTGTATATATCATGTTTATTATTTCTGTTTTTGAAAAGTCAAACTTTCTTCATATGAGACATCTTTAAAACTCCTTAAGCACCTGTATGAAACTGCTGGGTGTGAAAGTCATTGACCTTGGTCTCACCTGCAAGCTTATCGATCAGGCAACTCAGGCCTGTAAAAGCTCACATACACATCTGAGATATGAAGACGTAGAGTCCAGTGGTCCTAGTTTTTGGACCAGCGTTTCTCATGCGCACACACGTATGCATGCATGTACGTATGCCTGCAGATATGTATGCATGCATATGTCTGCAGAAATGACTGTCTTTTTGTACATGCAAGTTGGTGTGTACATGTGTCTAGACATGTCTCTGTGTGCAAGTACAGATTCATGTATGTACATGCTCTTGCATTTGTATGTGTGTCTGGGAATGCATGCATACACGGCTGCCTGTGTGTGTATGCATGTGTGCCAATGTTTTCATGCATGTGTGTATGAATGCACGTGTGTGTGCTTGTCTGTGCACGTGTGTATTTTGCTGTTTCTTTTACAAAAAAATGTATATGCACAAACACTTATTCTACCTTACATATTTTTATTTTGCTTAAACAACAGTTTGACCTCTTAATGATCAAAATAATCAGATACTAACTATATACTTAAAGTACATTTTTTTTTTTAAGATTTTTATTTATTTATTTGAGAGAGCATGAGCAGGGGGAGGGGCAAAGGGAGAAGCAGACTCCCTGCTGAGCTGGGAGCCCAACGGGGGTTCGATCTCAGGACTCTGAGATCATGACCTGAGCCAAAGGCAGACCAATAACCCACTGAGCCACCCAGGTGCCCCTAGGTACATTTCAAGGAAAAGCCCTTGTGCTATAATAGTTTGAAGACTTCTGCATATTTTTGCTAAAGATGTGGATATTTGGGGCTATAGAACCATATTCTATTTTCATGTGTTTGGTCATGTATTACATCTATAAAGATGCTCAATCAACAGAATTTTGCTAAAAGGGAATATTTATTACAGTGATTATTTTTAGCATGGTGAAATTACCTTATTTTTAAAATACATAATAAGTACTCACGTAAAAAATATAGAAACACGTAAAAAGAAAGGACCATCACCTGGGTATTTACCACCTTAAGACAGCTACTGTTACTATTTTGGCAAATACGTTTTCATACATCTTTTTATGCAAATGTGCATAAATACACAATTTTACACAAATAACACTGCATCATGCATGTTCCTTTGTCCTTCGTACCTTCTTTTTCCTGTGTGGTTTCTTTGTGTTCCTTGTTCTCCTCACTCAGCTCCCTGCCCAGCACATCCCCTCCAGTACACCCCTGTGAACTCCTTGTCTCTGCACCTGCCCCTGCTCACATCCTCACATGCAGGTGTACAAATGCACATCCAAGGTGAGGACCAGTGCCCCGCCAAAATGGGATGCATTACACCTCCTTCCCAGCAGCTCGGCTTTCTCACCCAAATGATGATAGTATCTTTATTTTTTTTTAAGATTTTATTTTTATTTATTTATTTGAGAGAGAGAGAGGGAGAGCATAGAGGGAGAGTGAGAAGGAGAAGCAGACTCTCTGACACGGAGCTTGATCCCAGGACCCTGGGACCATGACCTGAGCCGAAGGCAGACACCTAACCGACTGAGCCACCCAGGCACCCTGATGATAGCATCTTTTAAAAAAAATCCCTGATGTTAACTAACAATGATTTCATTATTTTCATTTTAAATAGCTGCATAATATTTATATTTACTTGCTATTGAGCACTTACTTTACTTTTTGCAGTTGCTAGGCCTTGATAGGGGAACTAATGGTGTTAACTTCCTTTGGTTTTCAAGTTAAAAGAGTCCTCCTACCTCATCATGTGGCCCCACACTTAATATGCGGTAATATTTATTTTATTGGAGTCTAAAGACTGGTGAATTAAAAGATAAAGTTACCAAGGCAAAAGAGTAGTCATCCTTAAAAGCAGCCCCAGCAAACCTACCTAACGGCAGAGACGCTGACTTGGAAAACAATAGTAATGTCAGGGGTATTTCAATGGGAGACAGCTCCCCAGCACTTTATACATACTTCATATTTGTTCTGTTTCAACTATCTTACTATGTAGTGAGATAAATAAATTTTTTAATGAGAAGTTATATTTCTGGGTGAAGCATTAAGAGATGAACAAAGTATATTTGTGACAGGTCATAAATGCTAAATTAGTGCAAGAAAGCTCTCTCAATTTAGCTACTAGTGAGTTTACCCCTTATAATAAATCTGGCAATAACTCTGAATCTCAGCAGTGCACTGGATCAATGGCAGTAAAATAGTAACTTCTCTTTTTAGTGCCTTTGCAAATTCAAGGCCGGAGGCTAATGCTTTTGTGAGCACATAACTCCACTTCTTATATTTTAACTCTAGCAAAGGAGATGGTATCTGGGATCTTTGGCTTCTACCAATTAACCGTGTCCTATCTTCAATCCCTCTGCTTCCCCAGCATTCAGGGTAAGAGAAGGAAAGAGACAGTGGAGCTCTTTCTCACAAAGAACTCAAAGCAGACCTCTGGGTACTTTCGGAGGATTGTTGTGGGGTGCCTTCATTCCTAGGTGCCATGGAGACCCAATGTCTGGGCACAAGGACAGCTACTGCAACTCATTATAATGTTCATAAAGAAATGCTCAAGCCTTGCAACTCTTCCGGCAGGAATAAAAAGGAGTTATTATTTTCTTTTTTTTGTTGCCGAAGCTGTGACAGCAACAGAAGCTATATTTATAGACGCAGGTGATTTCCTTCTTGTTGTCAGCTGCTTTAAAAATGTATGAGCGCTTTCCCAAATACACAACTTTCGCGAATACTTGAAATTAACATTTACGAAAAAGACAGACTGCAGATCAAGTGGCAAGGCTACCAAACTATGAAATACTTGAAAGCAAATTGCACTTAGGAAGGAAGAGGAAGAAAGCTTTTTTTTTTTTTTTTTTTTTTTACCTTAGGAGTGGTTTCTCAAGAATTTTAGAAATTGGAAGTAATTTTCTCAAGACATTTAGGAATGCCTAAATGCAAGTGAATTTGGAGAGAAATAACATAACAGTGACAAAGCAAGAGAGACTTTTCTACCTGCCTTCTTAGTGCAGTGACTCCGTAATTCCACCTCACTTGCATCTACATTCAGTTGCATTCTTATCTGCACGTAATATTGTCTGAAAATGGAGAGTTTACTTAAAATCATTTTCTCATCAGTATAAATGAGAAATACTATTTGCTATCCTTCACTTTTGTTCTTCTTAGGAAAAAAAACATATTTTCACTTGCATGAGTCATTAATCTTTGGGGGTTATTTTAAAAGAAAGCACTGAAAGATATAAAGCAACACCTGTTTTTTCTCCACTTCCAAACCTGAAAATGATTTCTGAAAATCTAAAAAAAATGCACATATATTCAGTTGTGTGATGCTCATTGATCTCTTCATATTATCTTTATTCTAGAGGTATCAGAGGTAACTGTCCACGCTTTCTCTTTGATACAGTGGAGAAGTCATTTTGCCTAAAGGACTCCTAAGGATACTCCCTCCCCACCCATCCCCCAACACATTACTTATTCAATGGAAAGACAGGGGAGAGAAGTCAGTGTGGAGCTCAGCATGAGCACAGATGGCCTTGTTCAAGGGTGAGCATGCAATTCAGTCAGCCAATCAGATCACGCATTGGTCTTGGAAAAGCCCTGAAGACTCTAACATATTAATCAAAAAATGTATGAGTAAGACTCTTAAAATATGAGCCCCATATTCCACTTTAAGTTAGCCGTAACTAGTCCAGAGACTTTTTTGTGTGTAATAACTAGTTTTTATTATGTATTTGCCCTGCATCAATCATTCTGAAAGTATAATGGATAAAACAAATAGATTTCATAGCCGAAGAGCATAAGTCATGTAAGCATATCCACTTGGCTTAAAATGGTAAAAATAACACTGGGGTTTGGGGGCCAAGGGGGATGAATGATGAAATTTTAATCCATTCCAATCCATCGTGTAATGCAGTATGAAAAGCAACTCATCTACTCACCCATTCCCACATGGTTTATCTGCTAATACCTTGGTATTTAAAGAAGAGTATTACACGAGATCACAAGAGAGAGAGTATAGATTATGTTTTCCCGCAGTGCTGAGAAGCTCTTTGGGGAGGTTTTATAGATGTGGGCAGTCAAGCCGGGGAAGATCCTGAGGTTTGATGGAATGAGGCATGAAGTTTCATCCAGAGAACCTCTGGTTTTTGGCAGCTTCCCATTTACTTAGCCAGGAGGTCTTGTGTCGGGTGCTTCCTCTGTGCATCGAAGCAAGAAAGCCAGCCCTGCCCAGCCCCAGATGGAATCAGACGTGCACACACACAGATGTGGAATAGCATCGTAACGACAGTACAAAACATCTTGGTCCCGCCAATAAAACTCCTAAAGAGAGATGCGTGTACGGTTTTGTTTTTGAAATCTGTTTTCATCTGGACGCACCCGTTCAGGAAGTTACATGAGACGAAAATGTTGACTTCTGCATTCATTGATATTCTCAGTGCATGCAGAATCCACTGATTTCAAAACCCAATGGAGGGCTCAGAAGAGAAAGGAGAAATGTTTGTACACAGTTTCATGGATTGCAATCCATTATATTGCTTACATTGCTTAGTAGAGACCTGAGCACGTACCACACGTCAATGTGGCAGCTCCTACACAGAACTGCTTCTGTCCTTGATGTGATGCATACACGAGGCCGGCAGTCAAACACCACCTAACTGCCTTCTAGGTTTTGCTTTAATCCAAGACTTTAAACATCTTTTCTATAGCTCATATAGTTGATAGTCCTATCATTTCTATGAGGTAAGTGGTATCTCCTCCACATTTGAGAAACCCACACATGGGCTAGAGGGTTGGTCTGGTATCTGAATTCCAGACCAGGGGGAGGACAGCATCTGCCAGTTGTTGTGCCCGGGGGGGGGGGGAACGATAGCAGGCCACTCTTCTGAGAGTCATTCTCACCTGGACCGTGCTACTCCCGCACTCTTTACCTAATTGCCGTGGTCCTTGTGAAGCAGGTGCATTTACATTACCCTCCCGGAGCATATCAAATTAATGCTGCTATTAAAGTCTGCCTATTTCAATCCCAACATTTAGAGACAGAGATAAGGCATCAGTTTGTTCATTTTCTTGAATTTGTCATACATGGGGGTTGTGGAAGAAACTTGGAGAGAAGATTTGGAAAGCCAACTGGGTCCTTGGGAAACCATTTGTTCAACAATTTGCCAAAAACGAGGCAAAGATATCTCTTCGATGCCCTGTGCAATTGGGTATTTATTTTACATGTTTGAAGCATAGGCATATATCCAAATAGTGACTAAAAAGGATGATATCGAACATAAGCTACCCAATCACCTGTTAAGTTGGTAGTTCTGCCTTGAAGCACAGAGAGTGAAAAATCATGGGCGAATCTTCTCTTCTTTGTTCTGCATCTTTGTGCACAGGTAGAAGTGATAGGATCTTGTGCTGTTCGTAATAATAAGGCCAATGTAAATATATGTACATAATTAAGGCTAAATCCTGCATTAAAAATTCCAATTATTTTCATAAGCACATGTTTCAATTCTTCTACCCAAATGCTGAAAGAAAATCCAATTATCTGAATATAATTGTTAGACATTATTTGATAAACATGAGAGTAATGTCTGTGACTGCATGATTAAGAAAAAGTAAGCAACGTTCGTTTTCACCTGTTAAATTTTAGACTTTCAGCCAAATGAATTTCTTTTCCAGTTCTTTCTAAAATGACTTTAGAGAAGTTGTCATATATTTATGTTAAAGGACCCTGAGGATATGTCATTAGTATGGTCATGCATATATTCAGATTACGTATTATGGAATCAAATCTGCTTACCCTGAGTTAATTTAAATGAATATGACAAGAACTTCTGGGAAAGATGTCAGCTAAATTATATGTTTACAAACTCCTCTGGCTCTTCTCTTCAGCCCAGGAAAATAATGTCTTCAGAAATTAATACAAAGAACTAAGAATAGAGCAAAATTTCTCACTCTCACACTGAAAACCTCTAGAGCATAAAATCAGGATGAAATGGAGAGTGTTCTGGACACACAGGTGGGGATTGCAGTGTAGGTCTAAAGAACCTGATGGATCCCTGGCTAGAATGGAGAGATGTGTGGATCATGGGATAGGGGCACCTGGCACCGCGGACTTCCCTGTACACATTGGCAGCAAAGACAGAGGAGGAAGAAAATAACAATAGCCAAATAGCACAGAATGTGTTTCCTCTGACTTGGCTTCCCAATGAAGGGGTTTAGGTCCTCAGGCAAAGAACTCAGAAAAGGGCACACTGACTCACAGCTGCAAATGCCCACAAGTTTGGGCATCACCATGATTTGTTTTATTGTCATCAGCTTTGCATCACAGAAGTAGGGCCACTCATTCATATGTGGGGTGGGGGGTCCGCTTTCCATGGGAGAGGCCACTCCTCTCACCTGGGAGCTGACCTGTGGAGCAGGATTTCTAATGATTCTGAGAAAACCTGCAAAACAAAGCCCCTGTTGACCCTGGCCCTCCTGCTCTCCAGTCGCCTCAGGCAGGTCCACTGGAGAGAAAACCACCAACATGGGTGACTAGTCCTCTGCATCCGCAGCTCAGAGGAAGACCCACATGGTGCTTAGAGAAAAGCAGGAGGAGGACCCAGGAACTTTTACTTACATTTTGTTTAGGTAAATAGCAGGACCAGTGGAGCTCCCCCATCAAAGGTAAGTAAGCAAAACAAAAAATAAAATAAAAGAGTATAGGATAGGTTAAAAAACTCTACATTAAAAAGACACAAATGAGTAAGATCTAAAATGAGAGCTGAAGAAATGCCTTTTTAAGAAAAACATTCACTTATAACAGATTCTTAAAGAGTTTAGATGACAACAGAATAATATTTTTACAAAGTCTGGCATAATTGAGTTAAGAAATTATGCAGAAAAATAACAATATTATGGGATTTAAAAATGAATTACAAATGGCAAGTAGTGAAACCAAGAGAAAAGAGGGGAGTTCTCCTGATGAAATCACAGGAGATGCAAAGAAGGATGATCATTAGAATATAGGCAATAGAGATTTATTTATTTTTTTAGAGATTTATTTACTTATTTTAGAAAAATAGAGAGCAGGGGGGAGGGGCAGAGGGAATCTCAAGCAGACTCCCCACTGAGCACAGATCCTGATGTGGGGCTTGATCTTATGACCCCAAGATCACGACTTGAGCAGAAATCAAGAGTCAGATACTCAACCAAATGAGCCGCCCAGGCGCCTGCAGAATACAGACAATACAGAATTAAAGAGTGGTCTTTCCAGTGATCAATAATCAAATCCACTGATGAGAGAATTCCAACATATATTAGAAAACAAATTCTTCTGAAATAGAGACATGAACATATGTATGTCAAAGGGACTTATTACATTCCCAAATAATATGAGAAAGTTCTTCAATACCAAGACTAGCTCTGGTGAAGCTTTTGAACTTGAAGATTACAGAAAGAATTCCAAAAGCCACCAGACAAATGATGCAGATTAGCTACAAATGTTAAAAAAAAAAAAAAAAAAAAGCCTAACCATAAACTTCTGAACAAATTTAAATTCTAAAAAGAATGAGAAATATCCACAAATTTAAGAGTAAAATATAGGTAACTTTATCCTCCTCCACCCAGCTCCCATCAATAATCTGAGTCGTGATGCCTGGGATACTTTGAATATTAAAAACACATAGGTAAAGACAAACCAGGCAAAAACAAGCCATTCTGGTGGAGTACTAGGTACAGTAGTCCAGCTGGAGGGTGAAGCAAGAGTGAGGGGAGGGAAAATGGGTGAGCACCGTGAAGCATGGAACCGCCCCTGGAAGGAGCTGATGGTCCTCGGGAGACAGATGTCAGGGGCGCAGGGGCTGTGGGCGGGGCTCAGGGCTGTGGGCGGGGCCGAAGGCTGTGGGCGGGGTTCAGGGCTGTGGGCGGGGCTCGGGGCTGTGGGCGGGGCTCAGGACTGTCTCCTTGGGGTTTCCCAGCTGGGCTGCGGCTGTTCCCACTTCTCCTCCCGGACCCATAGCACTCCCAGTTCCAGGTCCAGCCCTGGAGGCAGAGGGGCAGTTTGTCTGACGTGCCCAGGGCCCCTTCTTGGCCAGGGACCCCAGGACAGGAGCTTTGAGTGACACCGTGGAGGCGGTGGAGTTATCACAGGGAATGAGGAGGGGAAACCTAGGCTCTCTCCTGCCTGAACAAGGTGTAGGGTACGGACCGCAGTGTCGTAAGTCTGTAAATAATTATCAAAAGAAGAAACGAAATGTCCTCAACACTTTGAACATGTTGAAATTCTCCCCCTTCGAAAAAACAAGAACAAAAAAACAAAATTAGATCAGACAAGGAAATACAACTGCAATAACAGATTATGTAAAAAATAATTAAAATGAGAAAAAATAAATATAAAAGTTAGAGAATAGCCTCACAGCTGTACTCAGGGGACCTCAGTAGAAAAACAAGTGATTTATAATGATAAAAGGGGAAATGGATGAGTTGAAATGTAGAGGGATAGAAAAATGGATATACACATACAAAATTTGGTTCCTTAGGGGAAACAAAACAACAAAAAATACTAAATGATAAGATACCTAGAAAATGGGAGGCGGGGCAGAAAAAAGGTCTATAAGATTCTAAGCTAAAATATGGATAAAATATAAAACTCTTTCAGAAAATACAAATGATCAAAATTGACTTAAAAAGAAATGCAAAATCCAAATAAGTCAAAACACATCCAAGAAATTAAAAATATTTCCCAGGAGCTTACATTCCAGAAAAATGTGCTGTGCTCAGATCGTTTCACAAGTGATTTTTTTTTTCAGATTTCTAAATAATAAATATCTCCTACATACGCATTGGCAGAAAAAAAAATCTCATTTATTTTTTATGAATTCAACAAAATATCAAACTCAAAATCTTTACAAAGTCAGTACCCAAAAGAAAAATATAGACAATTTCACATAAAACATGAAATAAAATCCCTAGTTAATATTTTTAAAGAAATTGGTAGTAAATGGATGATCAAATATGAGTCACTGCAAGAAAGAATGGCTCTTTCACTAATAGTGAATTCACATTTATAAAATTAACTTTAGAAGTTATATGCTCATTCTAATAAGTGCTAAATAGTATTTGATGAAATTCTGTATCTATTCCATGTTTTTCAAAAACACACTCCATGTTTTAAAACAATCATCTTTTTCAGATGATAAAAGGAGTCGATGATAGCATGTGATAAAAACCGCACATCTGAACTGAAAGCCAGCATCACAGAGTTTTAAAGCACTAGCAGCTTTCCCATTAAAGTCAAGAATAAGGAAAGTAACTAAGGCAATTAGAGGAAAAATAAAACTAAGATGCACAGATGACAGAAGATGTAGGCTTCTTTATCTTTACTTGTAGATTATATGATTGTGTAGCTGGGAAATAAGAAATCAACAGACAAACTACCATAAAGAAGAAGTAAGAATTTCAGTATAAGATAGGGAGTTAGAAAATTAATATTAAAAAGCCAACAGCTTTCCTATATACATATAACCAGTTATAGAACATTATGGAAGAAAATACCCCATTTATAAATTTCAACTTAAAAAAACCTGAGAACATAGGAATATTTTAAAATAAAATTATGTAATACCACTCTGATAACTAAGCTCTACTGTAGGACATTCAGTTATAGCCAAATCAAAAGATCAATCTTTTTGTTGTTGTTGTTCTTCTTCTTCTTCTTGTTATTGATGAAGCAATTCTCAATTTCATCTGAAAAATAAACATATAATAAAACCTGGCTGTTTCTAAAAAAAAAAAAAAAAGAGTAATAGTGAGTGGGAATCTGGGCATATATAAAATATATTCTGTAGTTATTTACATAAGACATACAGAGTATTTAAAACTGTGTGGTTCTCACATAGGAATTGATAGGTGGTTTTCCGGATACAGTTTCATTAATCTCCACATAGAGAAGATGGTCAAACACATATTGTTTCAAGTTATGGGGGAAAAGAACAGATTATTTGACAAATGGTATTGATACAACAGAGTAAATTTTATTTTATTTTATTTTTTTGAAAGATTTTATTTATTTGACAGAGAGAGACACAGCGAGAAGGAACACAAGCAGGGGGAGTGGGAGAGGGAGAAGCAGGCTTCCCGCGGAGCAGGGAGCCCGATGCGGGGCTTGATCCCAGGACCCTGGGATCATGACCTGAGCTGAAGGCAGACGCTTAATGACTGAGCCACCCAGGTGCCCCTAAATTTTATTTTTTTAAAGCTAGAAGCTCACAGCATCATTATAATAAAATTATACCATAGGTGGTCAAAGCTTTAGACTTAAAAAAAAAGAAAAGAAAAGAAAAGAAAAAAGAAAAGGAAAGAAACTGTGAATTAGGAAAAAAAAACTTAAAAAAAAAACATAGAAGTCTGAAACCATAAAGTGAAAATAATGATATTTAAAATTTAATGTATGTAAATACTTTAAATTTTTCTAATACAGAATATACCCTAAACTAAGTTAATAGAAAGACAACTACCATAATAATATTTTGGACACGTAACAAAGAATAATTGCCTTCATGAACAAAGAGATTTGACAAATTAATAACTAAAGACTGAACACCTGAACACAGAAGAGGATCTGCAAATGGGTGAAAAATATTTTCTATTGCATTAGTAATCATCCAAAAAACAAGAAAGTAGATAATTTTGCTCATTCAATTGCTAAAAATTTAAAACATTGACAGAACCAAATGTAACTGAGGGCTTAGAAAAATGTGTATGCTTTTGTATTTTTGAAGGAGTGGATATTGTATGCTTTTCTGAAAATTTGTTTGGCAACATACATGGGAATTTAAAGGTAACGTATCATTTGACCTAGAAGTCACATTTCTAGTGACGTTTCCCACGGACAGTGCAGAGGTGCACCGAAGTAGCTGGGCACAGTCCTGGCAGTGTTGTTTACATCAGCAAAACAATTATAAAATTTAGTCAATACATCTTGGCATATATGTCATATGTAGAAAATGGAGCACTGTGTAACAATTAAAAATGATAATGTAGATACAGTTATTAACTTAAAGTATGTCTCTGACATGTATTGAAAAGCAAAAGCAGATTCGAGAACAGCGTGTATAAGATGACTCCAATTTTGAGCACTTGTTGTGTTACTCATTTATCACTAATTTATTCATCTAGTTCTCTGTGTGGAAGCTGTGAAAACAAGAAACTGTGCTTTTCTCTAAACTATGGGAATTCAGGTAAATTTTACCTTCTTTGTACTTTTATATTTTTTAGACCGCTTCCTTCTTGGCTTTCCTTCTCCTCCTCCTCCTGTCTCTGCTTCTCTTCTTCTGTCTTCTTTTTCTTCTGCGGCTGCTGTTAGTTTGTGTTAAAGTGAGAAAGGAAAAGAGCTGTATTCATTTTGGAAGAGAATTGAATCAGACAGCGGTTTTTAAGAATATTCAAGATTTTGAGATGCCTTTAAAACTCTTTACAAAGTGTGTGTGGAAATAGACAACTGTGTATCTGAACAGTATTTGGGAAACTCAGCTATTAGTCAAGAGTTTTAAATCAATAAGAGACACACATTTAGAAGCCACACGGTGTTTGGGGATTTAATCTCCAAAGATAATCACACTTTTGCCATCTCTATTGTGCAACTTGTCTCTTTAATGATATTTTCAAATTGCCCCATCAAGCCTGGATGAAGTATTGTCACTGAGGGCAGTTAACTACATCCTATTATTCCCACAGAAAGCAAGCTTTGTTATCATAAAGTTAAGATTGAGAATTTAAATTTAAAGTTCGGCAATTGGCAATGAGGTTTGCAACTTTCAATTTTAGCACCCTCCATGGAGAATCCTGCGCTTTTGTGAGTTTCATGACTCCTACCTTTTGGGGAAAGGGTGGTTCAGACTTCATTTGAAAAGCCTTTTTTTGCGATCTCCCTGTGGCCCAGACAGGGTGTATCAGAGTCTTGGGGGGGTTGGGGAGTCTGTTTAAACTCAGACAGCTGGGCTGCACCCAGTTTCTGACGTGAGAGGTCCAGAGTAGGTTCTTGGATTCTGCATCTCTCCTGCGTTTCCATGTGCTGCTGATGCTGGTATGGAGGTTACGGGCTTACAGTAACCTCACTTACTTACAAACCTATTTCCCACCTTTGTAATTGTAAACCTAAGATGTGCTCTTTAGGGTGTACTTAAAAGACTGAACCATTAAGCACAGGATGTTCTTAGAAGGAGAGCAACAAGAGTTCATTTGGATCATACTTTCACAGAGTTCTGAAGATGTGCAGTTGCCATAAAGGGGCCACACTTAGCCGGAATCTTGGCAGAACTCATGAAAATTAAACAGCTGGAATAAAAGAAATTTGCTAGACCCTACCTCTTGTCTTTATTCCCTTTACAGTGGGTTTTTGTGGGTATTTGTATTGGTGGCGGGGACCCTTGAGGATGTCTTTATAGATACTGACTTTGCCCCTTTGGAGTGGGAACCGTAAAAGGGAGAGTTCATGGCCAGGAGAGTGAAGATAGACATTTTAAAGGAGCCGGGAGGAAGAACACATTTTCAGGTGAATTTCAATAATATTGAAACAGTATTATTCTAATATGTAAATCAAGGAAAGCAATTTCTGCAAGGACTAGCTAATAAGCCCTGTGTGAGAGAGTAAAAATCTCCTCATGCACTTTTCCTAAATTTGTGGGTATGATACATGAGCAGGGGCACTTAAGTCTTCCATAAAACATGCGTGATATGAGATGTTTCTTTCACCCGCCTTTATTTCTGACACCAGTCTTTTGAAAAAAATTATAAATCCTCATTAGGAGATATTGATGTTCATTGGGAATGCTATTTCCAGTTAAAACAGCAAGGTATTGAGTTCCTTTACGGTAGCCATTTACTCATTCTCTTATCACCAAATTTTATTTTTTGTGTTTTCAAGAAAGTTTCATGTTCTCATTAAGAATTTATCCCTGTTGAGACGAACCATGAGAGATGACAGACTCTGAAAAACAAACTGAGGGTTCTAGAGGGGAGGGGGTGGGAGGATGGGTTAGCCTGGTGATGGGTGTTGAGGAGGGCACGTTCTGCATGGAGCACTCGGTGTTATGCACAAACAATGAATCATGGAACACTACATCAAAAACTAATGATGTAATGTATGGGGATTAACATTACAATAAAAAAAAATTAAAAAAAAATAAAGAATTTATCCCTGTCTCATGGAGGAGTGAAATTTGAAGAGGGGAGAGGTTTTGTTTTCACACAAGAAGAACATTTTTAGAAGGCGGAGTGTTGTCTTCAGTGGGAATAAGCTGGTCTGGGAGGTGGTAAGTTCCTTATTTCTGGAGGTTTTCCAGCAGAGGTTCCAGCAACAAGAGCCCCGAGTGCTGGCGTGGAGAGCGCTCCAGCATTGGTTGTTTCCAGCGATGATTTCACGATCCACTGATGTGGTTTCGGTCTCTGGGCATGTTCTTCGGTTGTTAGAGTAATTAACCCCTGAGGTGAAAGCGTAGCAACTTAAGGTAGAATTACAATTTTTTCATACGTGTGAACTCACTGCTGTCCTCCCCTCCTTCGCCCCTCACTCACATCATCTGTCATACTGAGAATATTAGCAGTGGTATATGGCCTGAAATAACTCCAGAGTCAAGAGAATAAGATTGAACTTTCAGTGCCAGAGATTTATGCATCAAAACTCCCCAGGTCCCAAAACACGTTTTATGAGACTTCAAATGGAAGATCCAGTCCCTGGGCCTCAGGCTGCCTACAGGCCGGTCTGTGGGGTTCTCCTCCAGGCAGGCTTCCCTGATATGCAGCGAGCCTCTGAGATGGGGCGTGACTTCTGGCCTGTGGCACCGCCCACTGAACCTGTGATTACAGCAGGAATTCCAGCCCAACAGATGGTCAAAGTAAAAAAAAAATAATAATAATAAAAGAGCCAAGTTGTACATGTTCATTGCATAATTACTCAGCTATCCTTCATGTTCTCAAGTAACGAAAACAGGAAATGACCTCAGAAGTGCTGGCAGCTGTATTAAGAGTATGGGCTGAGGGAGGCGTCAGAGGCGCGGCCCCAGCCTGGCCTCGTCCGTCCAGGAGGCCTGGAGGCCAGGAGGCCAGCAGAGGAGAAACAGAAGCAGGGCCGCTCTCAGCTTTAGGAACCAACCCCAGGGACTTCGATTTGGTTAGCACCTCCCGGTTCACTCCCATTCTCTCTGTTTTCTTGAAAAAGCCTTTGATTTTAGTCACTGTCCCTCGCTGGGCCCCTGTTTCTAAATTATTTAGTCAAGGTAGGTCAATAATAATTAATTTCAAGTAGGCTGTTATTATGCTGACTATATAATATAACTCATTTTATTAAACTGACCATGTGATGGGGTCAGTTTAACAAAATGAGTTATATTATAACAAAATGGAACAAGAGAATATGCAGAAACGGTGAAATTCACTCTCATGTCTATTTTTCAAAGGCTCCCTGTCCTCTGGGAGAGCAAGGGAAGTTGTAACCTAGTACAATGATCTCTAGAGGAAGGTTTTTCAAAGGATACAATGTCTTCATTTTGAGCTGATTAATAACTTGTTTCTTTGTTTCTGGACGTCAGCGGCTGGAGCACACAAGGGCTCTGCTATTTGTCAAGCAAGTTACTTCTGTGCTTTATTTTCAAATACAAATTACATTTTTGAAGGTGCTTTCTTTAGAAATCATATTCTACTTGGGGAATGAGGTTAAATCACTATCTTTGTCACATATTGCCAAGGGCATTTCCTGAGGGGTACCTCAAGAGGAGAATCTGAGCTATTTCTAGACATTTTTTTTTTTTTTATGACCATAAAGAAGTTCCTGGTTTCTGCACACTCATTTAACTATTGGGCTCAAAATTCACAAATGATCGTTTTTCCAGTTCATTCTTTTTTGCTCACCTCCATTACTCATTTAGTCTAAGGTACTATTTCTGTTTCAGTTATGATTGCAAATCAATTAAAAGGTTCTAGTGGTTGATGAAATCAAAGTAGCAACTGTTTAAAATATCTTCCGGGTGAATTTTTTTGTTTCACTGGTCCCACAGATGTAGACCCTCTTGGGGGTATTCGAAAACTTTGATATCATCTTATCTTTAGAGAATTACAGTGTAGCTGGAAAGACCAAATATAAACCCACAGAAGCTAAGTAAGAACACAAGATTTAAATGGAAATTTTCAATAAGACATGAGGTGTCACATGGTGGTGTATGATTAGTATTTAATTGAATGGTGAAGCTAAATCTAATGCATCTGTGTGATCTTTCAGAGGCATGTGTCACCCCAATCATTGCTAGAGTTGATTTGATGGGTCATACTGGGTGGGCCACGTCTGCTTCCCCTCCCACGCCCTCACTTACCCTGCCTCACCTCATGCACCCCCTCAAAATATCACGTCCAGTCACTGAACTTTCCTGCCCAGGACAGAGCAGGGCCAGTCTGTATGAAGAGCAGACCTGTTCTGGTGTGCAAGAGGAAGAAAGCATGTGAGTCAGAATGGCCTGGGAGGACTCGGGAGAGATGACCTGAATCTTCTGTTCCATTAAGGATGGTAACATTTGCTCGGGGAAGGGAGGCTGCAAGCTGTCAGAACAGAAAGGGAAAAAAAAAGTGAAAGAAGCCCACTCTGGAAAGAGTTTGATTGGAAAGGGTAGATTGCCTGAGCAAGGACTTTGGAAAGGGTGGCCTCAACTTAATCGAGATGATTTAGGAGTCATCTGTCTTGAAGTGACAACTGACAGTGTAGGAATGAATTAGATCAAGAGGGAAGGGAACGGAAAGGGAAAAGAGAAGAGGCCCAGAGCATGAGAAGAGGCAGAGAGAAGCCAGCGAAGGAGGAAGAGGAGAGATCTGTGTATTCAAGGACAAAGCACTGCTTGCTAAAAAGGATGTCAACTAGATGGAAAACTGGCAACGGGTTCACCCAAACACTATAAAAATCGATACTTTTCATTAACAAAGTGCCTTGAAATTTAATTTGATCTTATTTGCAGACAGTATTACTTATAAAGGGATATTTATGCTCCTAAGTTCAGACAAAGAAACTAGCATTAATCAAAGATATTAGCTCATTTTAATTTTTCTTTGCTACATTTATGTTTGAGCCAGTGAGACCATTTGGGGATATATCTATCTATATAAAAATCTATATATCGAGAGAACGAGAAAGACTTGTATGGTGTAAAAAAAAAAAAAAAAAAGAGTCCTTTTTGGCCATTAAGTGGGTGGTTGATTCCCTTAATATTCTAAGAGCAAACACAGCCGTCGTTATGAATCACTACAGTTGATGAGTCTAATTCTTCTTAGTGCCATTAGAGCAGACGCTCGCATTTCAATCCTCCATAGACAGATCTGTCTTCGTCATCTCCTCGTAGGCATTCCAGCATCTATACTGGAGTCTGAGCCGTTGAACTGGTGCGAGGTAGCTACAGCACTTTGGTAAACTAGCGAAGCAGCTACCTGGGAACCCAGAATAAAACAGTCCTGAAATTCCTGTTCTTTGCAAAATTGACATTGACCACAGTTACCTGTGTACCTAGAGATTTGGGTGTGAATGGCATCTGCTTGGTTAATCCCAGCTTTCCGGAGTTTTCTCTATAGAAGAGGTCACTGAGATCTGATTACTAGTCCCGCAACATACAGCATTAAAACAAAAATACCGGTAGTGCCAAGGAAAAAAGTCTTTCCAATGTGGGTCACTGAGAATGGCTATGTTTTGTGATCTGGAGGGAAAACACTACACACACACACACACACACACACACACACACCCCTGTTTCCTGATAACACTACATGAAATTTTGGAATAAAAGGTGGCAGAAACTGCCTCAGAAAAGAAAGTATTTGAGTGTTTGCTTTTCTGCGCAAATACTGCTACTTCTAGCCTGGATCCTTGAAGCATTCAAAGGATTCCAACTGAAGGGAATTCTGCTATTCTTGTTTTACCTACCAGGGTAGAGGCTCAACAAAGGGCCCAGGGCTGCTCGTGTTAGTTTCCTGGGGCTGCCAGGAAAAGTACACAGACTGGGTGGCTTAAACAGAAATTTATTCTTCTAGTTATGGAGACCAGAAGTCTAAGATCAAGGTGTCAGCAGGCTTGGTTCCTTCTGAGTCTGTGAGGGACAGCCTGGGCTGGGCCCCTCTCCTATCTTCTGGTGGTTTGCTGACGTCTTTGGCATTTCTTGGCTTCTGTTCTTTTGCTCTGATGTCTGTCTTCATCTGAACATGGCATTCCCCCTGGAGCATGTCTGTGTCCAAACGTCCCCTTTTTATAAGAACAGAGCCCACTCTCCTTCAATATGACTTTGTTTTGCTAATTATATCTGCAATGACCCTATTCACAAATAAGGCCACTTTCTGAGTTACTGAAGGTTGTGAATTTAGGGAGGGACACAGTTCAACCCATAACACTTTGCCCCTCAAGGTTCATGTCTTCTTCCATGACAAATCCATCACCCCCTCCGAAAATCCCCATGTGTTACTAAAATGGCCATGCCATATCTTCCAGTGTGCATAATTTTGTAATTTGCCCTTGTCATTTCTCCATTAAGAGGTGAACTCTAGCTTAACTCCTTTGATTCTGGGCTGCTCCCAATTTGTTCCAGTCAAGAGAATGTGGTTGGAATGATGCTTTGTAACTTCTGAGGCTGTCTTATGAGATCTAGAGCTTCTGTTTTCACCTCCTAGAATGTCCTTTGTTGGAACCCAGCCCCCATGGCACCATGAAGCTCAAGATCCTACAGGGAGAAACCATCATGAAAGAGCACCAAAGCCCCAGCCCATAGCCCTTGCTGAACTGAAGCCAGAGATCAATGTCAATGACCAGCCATGCGAGCGAGAACATTTTGGAAACTTAGCCATCCCATCACTCCCTGTGACACCATGTAAAGCAGAACTATTTGGTCACACAAAGAATTGTAGCTTAATAAATTGATATTGTTTAAGCAATTGCCTTTTGAAGTGCTTTGTCAAACAGCAAGAGAAACATTGAAATAGAATATAATATTAGCAGTGGAATGCTTCAGATGGTGTTGGCTCTAATGGGTAGAAACCTGAAGAGTATTGAAAAATTTGTTGGTGTAGACTGGAAAGGTAGTGAGAAAACTGCCATTCAAGCCTGGAAAAGTGATCTGTGCTCTGCTTGTGGAGCTTTTGGCAAACTGGTGTTTGAGAAACAGAGGAGGTAGAACACGAGAGGTCCAGGCAGAATGTTGGAAGTAATGGAAGCCTCCTTTTAACTCTCAAGGATAACATGTGGGGAAAGAGGGATTTGAAAATAAAATATTTGGTTTTTAAACAGAATTCAAAGGAAATATTCCAACTACAGTCTTGGTAGGTTGGAAAATAAAAAATTTTCTCATTTCTAACTTGTCCAGTTGGCAAACGTTTCTCAAGGTAAAAGGTGACTCAGGCAAAGGTCGAAGACTGAGGCTGCTAGGAGCACATGGCCTCCAGGTTAAGGTCAAGTCAAAGATGTGAATGTGGAACCCATTGTTAAGATCTCGGAAAATGTTAACAGGGGCTTATTTCTCCTTCTGAGCTGGACAAATTTCTTCTAAGAAACTTAAGGACTTTTGCCCAACAGCTCCCTGACTCACAACCCATGTAGAGAGTGTCCAGTCTCAAAAAAATATGAGCACGATGTTTGGCCAATGGATTGAATTAATAATTGTGTACACTGGAATCCCACCAAATTATTTAGGTAGCTGTATCAGTTTGGGCCAAAGTACAAAATGGAAAGAGGTGCCCTTTTCCCCTCCTATTTTGAGGGCAATCATAAAGCTACTCTGTTGCAAGCATAGAACATTTCCTATAGAAAAGGAAGGGTCATTCAGAGGGAGAAGCCAAATGCTAAATAGAAATACTCCTCATGAGAAGATCTAGGTCCTCTTCAATGAGCAAGGGAAATTGATGACATGTGTTGCTAGATTTCAGAGTCACGGTATATATGCTTTCCATTTTCCTCTTTTCGATTTGGAGTGTATTGTAGTTACTCTGTTCCTGTCTCCTTAAGCATTTTGTGTCTTCTCTATGACTTGTCTTTGTAATCATGGGTCTCCCTACCTGGGGAGCCCTCTGGGAGAAGTCTTATTGACACCATGTCTGACACAGATGACAAGATCATGGTCTTTGTATTAGAGCCTGATGTCATAATGGGATGAGGTTATGGGGCCCTGGGAAGGGTAAGCATATTTTGCATATCAGAGAATATAAATAATCTGTGGCCAGGGGAGGGTTTCTGCTAGACAACAGATGGCTGCAAATTCTTGCTACTCCTGTGATTGAGAAACAGAGTCTATTTTCCTCCCCTTGAATCTGGCCAGGCCAAGAGAATGAAGTAGGAAGATGCTGTGTAACTTTCACAACTGGGCCATTATCTGAAGCTTCTGCTGTAGCTCTTCCCAGAACCCTCTCATACCCGAGCTGGCTAAGAGGAGGGAGAGAGTGGGGTCCCTGCTTTGCAGTGCTCCCTCCAAGGAGACACATGTGGGTGGAAGCCCTCTGACTGGAATTCTATGATCCCAGCCAGCAACTTGCTGAGCAGAAGAAATGCCAGGCTGAGCCTTACCTGAATCTTGATGCACAGAACTGGGAAGCCACAAAGTTTTGGGAGTAGTTTGTTACTCAGCGGTGGGTAAATCAAACAGACACTTAAACAAGACAACCTCCAGTGGGCTTTGCTCACACCTTGGTCATGGCCCCTCTCAGGTGACTACATTTTCTGAAACGTCTGGCATACTGAACATGATCAAAGGGTAGATTTTAAATTCGCTTAATTAAAATAGAGGGAACATGTTTTAATGTAATTAAACTTGAATTTTTGGCATACATATATTGAACTATCAAGAACTGATCCATTTCCCCCATATGTTATCTTGGTCCTATTGAATCTGTATTTTAACAAAATCCATTCATCTGGCTATAACACTCACATTAACTATGAACATATATGATGATAATAGACAAATAGCCAAGAAGAAACAATCTTAGGATGGTGTGTCCCAAGGCAGAAATATGGTTCACACCACAGAAGGGATGGCAACGCTCTGACCTTCACTGACACCCCCATCTCTCTTTTTATTCATCATCCTGTTTCTCATTTACAGAACACAGTGTTTACCACGTGCTGCAGATGGAAGTTTTGGGAAGGGCTTTGAGGTACAGAGGAAAAAGGAAACATTCTAAGCAAAGACAAATCTCACACCGCAAACTGAAATTTCAGATAGTTTTCCCTTATTCACAATCCGTAAGCTGTAAATGAGGAGCCACCTGAGACACCAAGATCTTATCTGAGTGTTTTGCTGATCATAGACTTTCTTTCTCTTTTCACGTTACCTGGTTTTCATTGAGGGAGCTGTGAGCTATCCCCACAGTTATTACCAAAATTGATTTTGAGTCTACATCTGAAGCATTACCCGCTACTTCTCTGAGGAAGATGGAATATATATTTATCAAAATGTCCTGGCTGAATAAAAGATTAAGTAAAAGCTAGTAATAACAATACCGACATATTGGAGTTTTTAAGCAAGAAAATCATTCTTTCCCTGCAAAATTTCCTCCCACGGTTCCCATGTGAGGGAGGCCCCCTCACAGTGCCCAGCTGCGTACCAAGGAATCAGGTGCTATAAGTCATAGATGGCTAGGAAGGTTGTCTGAAGAGACAGGTGCACCTGTAAGGCACAATGGGCAAGCTGTTGGAATTTCTATAGATAATTACCTTACACAGACTTGTAGAATGTCAGACATAAAATAATAAACAAGACTCTGGATGTGGTTGTTCTTTCTAATCAAATAGAGCCATCTATGGGGCAGCTCCTTCCTTATTTCTGTCAGAATCACTGCCTTCCATCAGCAGCTCCTCACTTCATGAAATACTGCACAGGCAAGCATTTTTTCCTCTCCACAGTATTAATTAAATTACATAAAACTGGCAGTGTTTAAATTCTGGCATCTGTATTGTCTCACTTAATTACATCCCTAGACTCTTTTCAAAATTCTTTCATTTGCTACAGGGACATCTATCGGCAAAAGGGGAAGAAATCAGATACAAGCAATCAAGTGCAATCTGGGGTCTGCCCCCAGCCTATGCCCATCCTTGTGGAACAGGTGCTTTTCACTTGTCCGTAGCATCCCACTAGGTGCTGAGTGGCTGGGACTAAACACTGAAGGGAAAATGTTACAATGAGAGATGTTTGTTGGGAACGAAGGAAATTTCAGTGCAGAGCCTCATAAATAAAACACTTTTCGACGTTCTTTCAACTTCTTTTAAAACCCATACAAGAATACCTTAAAGTGAAATGTGGTTTTCCATGGCCCAATTTCTGCAATCCACATTTGCCAAATAAGAGCTTCCATAAAGCTCTGGCATAGGAGAACCTTCGAGATGTTTGTGATGTGCATCCTGCTCAAAGGGAGTGTTGTAAGTCCGGGGCCGGGGAAACCAGGTGACCCCTTGCCCTCAAGCCAGGATAGGATGCGGCTGAGCAGACAGGATGCATAAGGCAGAAGAGTCAGCTGCCCCAAGCCAGCTTCCCAATAAAGAGCTCCTGGCAGAAAAGACAAAGATTACAAAAAGCCCACAGATATTTTTTTAGAAGGTCTTCCCCTTTTTTTTTTTTAAATTAATATGTCCAAAATTGAATTAGTTTCTTTTCCAGATCTACTTGTCTTACTTATTTATTTATTTATTTATTTATTTATTTATTTATTTATTTTTGAATCCTAATGAACAGCCATCATCCAACCAGAAAACTGGGATCACCTTTAACCTCTCTTCCCGTCCCCTACCTCTGGCCCCTAATTCCGGCCTCCACCTCTTCCGGGTCTCACCACCACTGCTCTGGTTTGATAAATATGCTCAGAGGGGCTCTGTGTCTTCTCTAGATCAGGGGATCTCTTGGCGCTTTCCCCACATCCTGAACCTGCCAAGATGATCTTTCTAAAATGCGAATTTTGCAGGGTTACTCCTCAGTGGCTCCAAATTGCCTACACAATAAAATCCAAACTGCTTAACATAGAAATTGAGACCCTCCATGATCCGGACCTTGATTCCCTCATCAACCTCACTTCTCTATTAAATTGTTCACTGTTATTGAACCACCGAAATGGGGTCTATAGACTGAAGTTTTATAAACGGTGCTTATATTCTACTGAGAAAAGAGTGCTAAATTTGTTGGATTGTTCTAAAGAAACACATTAAAGTGAGAAAAATCTTAGGTTTGATTAAGAAACAAACTTTTGTTAGTTATTGTGGGAATCTGATTTTTTTTTTTTAACTGAAATGAACACATTTAGCAATTTGGAAAATATTGCTATTAATCAAACAACTAAAAAGTGTATCCATCTTTCTTTCATTGGCTCAGAAAACATTTAATAGATGCCAGCAATGTAACACACAAATCCTCAGACACTGCCACACTAAGATGAGAAACAGTTGCAGCCTTCCCTGAGCTCAATCTGTGGCAGGAAAAGACAAAAGAAGATATATAACACCATGTGGCAGGTGCTATGAGAAGCTGCTGGGCTTAACCAACTTGTATTAGGCCTCTTTACATGGCAGGGAGTAGGAAACCCAGACCAATCTCATTTGAGCCAAGGTGGGAGGGGCAGGGAGAAGAAACTTACTGTCACACATAAAGGAACATTTCAGGAACAGTTCACATCCAGTTATAGTTTTATCCAGGCACTCTGATACTGTTGCCAGATCTAGCTTTTCCCCTCTTAACGTCACTGATGTTTGTGTTGGCTTTCCCATAACCAGCCTTTCCCATTTGGTGACAAGTACTGACATTAGAATCTCCAGGCTTACATTGTCCTAGTTAATCAATTTTATAAAAACAAACAAAACTTCTTTCCTAATAATCCTATAAAATGGTTCCAGGTTATTGAGAGTTCTTGGCCTTGCTTGGGTTGCACATCTAATCTTGACCCAAACACTTGGCCAAGAGAATACAAAGTACTGCTTGATCCATGTCATCCTCCCAACCTTAGTGTTAAAGCATGGGGTAAGCTTCACTAGAACAGTGCAGGCTGGATGTAAGACAAAAGTGGTTCCCCAAGGAATAATTGCCAAAAGAAGGAGGAAGAAGTGTTAAATAGGAAGGAAAGAAAATATATTTGTTCTAGGGCTAGAGCTGGATCTTGAAAGATTAATAGAAGTTAGCCAATAGAAGGGTTAATGAAAACCATTCCAGGCAAAAGTGGCAGATAAGTAAAAACAGAGCTATCAAAAAAGATGGCACCTTCAGGTACTTTTCAAAATTATTTCAATATGGTAAGAAACATGTGGGTGGGTAGATAGCAAGTTAAAAGACCAGAGGTGTTTAGTCAAATCATGATGAGCTGTCAAGTACTTTCATGTTGAGTAATTTTTTTTTTTATTTGACAGAGAGAGACAGACAGAAGAGAGAGCATAAGCAGGGGGAGCAGCAGAAGGAGAGGGAGAAACAGGTTTCCCACTGAGCAGGGAGCCCGATGCGGGGCTCGATCTCAGGACACTGGGATCAAGACCTGAGCCAAAGGTCGACTGAGCCACCCAGGAACCCCAGATGTTGAGTAATTTTTTGGAGAAGTCTAAGCATGCCAAATATATGAATACTTTAAAATTTCAGTACTATTTGGGGAAGATTTTGTATAGCCCTGTTCTGAAGAATTATAACCTATGGATCCACATGCTCTGAGCCCACTTGTGATCCAATTGGCCATGGTCAAATGGACATGAGATGGGCTTCTGATTGGAAGACAAGCTGGGACAAAACCTCTCTCCCACGGATACCCATATGCAGGATGGTCACTTGTCATACCTGTCAGATCAGTACTCCAGAGGGGGAATCAACTACTAAGTAGCAGATGGAGTAGTAAGAAAAGAGGGAAGAGTTAAATTATCATAATGGCAGAAATTAGAGCCAGGAGTAACAACAATGTATTTACTATAGCTGTGCTCTGTCTTGAGCCACCATGCAATTCTCCCGGTGATATTCTAGTGTTCATGAGAGCAGGCGGTGTGCCTTTCCTATTATCTCAGCTGCGCACATGAAGTTGTTGTTTTTCATCATTAATCTTTACTATGAAATCCTTTCTTTTGGTCACTCTAGAAGGGCCCTGGGTCTTGTTGCCCGAAGGAACTCCAATAGTTTAAGTGCCTGGCACGGGTCTGTCCATAGTCTTCACGTTAACATGAAGACATTGGAAAAATTCTAAAGCACAGTATTGAAAAATACATGTTAACTTTGTGTTTTTCAATAAATTAAACAAAACAGTGTGTCCTAGAATGGGGCAGGGGAGGGCAAACAATATACTCAATTTCTTCCACCTACAGAGGAAGTTTTTCTACTCTCATATATAAAACCCTTAGTTTTCAGGCTCCTCATCTGGTAACAGTAAAAAATGTTCTAACCAAACCTTGCTCTTGAGATCACGGCTCCCTGTCCAGGACTTGCCTTCTTGGTAGTCTGTTTTGCTGCTGTGATGTTGACAATAGAGTTCAGACATGTCTAAGTAGAAAAATAAATACAGCAAAATAAATACACAAAAATAAATAAATTTAGTCTGAAATATCTACAAATGAACATGGGCAAGTCACAACCTTTAAACAATGTTTAATTCTTATTTGTCTTATGAAATTATCTTATTCAGTATATATTTTAGGTCTGAGCCTTGAAATACTCTGTTTGCCTTTGACTGTACAAAGGTTAACAATTCTGACATGAAGTCAGTGGATGAAAAAAATCCTTGAAACTAAGTGGCATATATTCACTTTGGGGGATGCGTTTTACTGAGAACCATGATAGTTGCAGGGTAAAAAATACTGCCGTCATTAATCACACCAAATAATTGTTTTTATAAAATATGTAATTTCAACAAACAAAAAATCAAACATATTTTTATTTCCTTGTTTTATAGAAGAGGAGCCCAGGAACAGCACACAAGACACACCAAGGGTGAGTTTCATAGACAATTCAACTTTGGGGCACCTTCTGGATTTCTAATCATGCAGCCTCTCTCGCGGCAGGTTGTTATGATTAGGTTGAAACATTTTCATTTATCTCTGTTATCTGGAAAAGATAATTAGATAGTTCCACTGCAAAATAATTTACACAAATGGGCCGTGACTTTCAATATGTAGTTTTAAACTGCACATTTAAATAATATAATATCTGTTTCCCTTAATTTTACTATGTCTCCCTGGGGTGGCTTTGTTTTTCTTTTCTTCAAACACACAATTGGCTGAAACAACATACTAAGTGTCTTTGGTTTATTCATTTGAAATTTTGGAATAAGTAATGTAGGAAGCTTGTTCAAAATTTTACCAAATTCTTAGCATGAAAAATGAAAGTGGCTTTGAACTGAAAACAAAAAGCAAAAAACAAAAACAAAAACAAATTCTGAAGCCCTGGCTAAAGATAAGGATTACATGTAGGATATACTTGTCTTTGGGGTGTGTGTGTAAAACATAAAGAAAGGGTTTTCGTTTTTGTTTTCCTTTTAGTCATTTCCGTGCATAATCCAAAATCTAAAATATGTATTACCTGTTAATCAGAAGCAAAGTTTGCCTTACTTAATTATACAGCTAAGCTTGTTCTCCATCAAGTGTTTGGACAACAGTACTTTCTTTGGTGAGTGATCAGTTCTTCCTGAAGACTTTGTTCCTTCAACTACTCCATCAGTTACAATTCATGGGTTGAGCTATCTGACTCATGGGATAGAGAGATGGAAGCCCTAATGAATTCAGGTTAGAAGATTAAACATCTACCTCCATTATACCTAGAGATGCTCTAATAGATAATTACCACCAATTTACCATTACAAAATTGATTGTATTTAGTGAGGTTTCCAAAATATAGATGAGATGCTGCCAACTAGGCAGCAACGACTTGGTCTGAATAATTCTTTAATTAGATATAGCCTATGAGCATCCCTATATTCAACTGACATTGACAATATTGGACATGATTAAACTATTAATTTTATGCTTTCTTTTTATAATAATAATGAAAATACCAAGAGATTCCAATTTCTCATGAGTTTAGATGGACAACAAAATCTACATACAGGCAAGGGCCTTCAGAAATATGTATAAAAATATTTCAGGTTTTAGAGTTTGAAGTCATGACTTCTAGTTAGTTGGTTTAATAGAAAACATGCCCTTCTTGAGTTACTTAACTTCTCAGAGGCTCAGTGAACTTGTTGATAAATGTGTGGTGTTATTGGTGACATTAAACAAATACTATATATCATTTTATATACATATATAAATAAAGGCATAAATACTATAGAGATACTTGTATATTAACACTAAGAATGTAAAAAAAAAATGGTGATAATAGATAATCCCCACAAAAGGTCTTTAGGGGGGGATGTTCAGAATAAGATGTTAATCACACAAATCTGCAACTTTTCCCAGAGACACGTCCTTTGTAGCTTCTTTCCTAATTATGATTTTTCTGAGTAATATAAACATTCCCTGAGCAAACTTGTTTATACTCCTAATTAGTCACATCTGGAATAAAGTGTTTGCAAAGATAAGAGTCAACATACAGTTCTCCAAATTATGAGGTTTTTTTTTTTTTTTGAATTAGTAGATCTAAAAAACACGGTTTGATTCTATAGCAAGTTATGTTCATATTAGTAATGCCTTAACGTGTACCATTTAAAGCAAGAGACACTTACATATTCTGAACGGCATCCAAATAAACAATCAATCTCTGATGGCAATTTTTATTTAATTTATTTTTATCACTCAAAAAATACCCGCAAAGTCCAAATCCACTGACCATCTCCCAAGCCTCTCTGTTGAATTATTTCTTTGACATGTGAATAGAAAACCACCTCAGGGATGATTTTGTTCCCAGAGTATCTGCAGCATCCACATTCTAGACTAGCGAGAATAATAGTTGAATATTATTTGTTGAATAATTGTGACTTTGGGCTCTCTTTCCTGCGGGCCGTGCCTGAGCCGCTACCACGGAGGCATCATCATCAGATAAGGAGACCTCTGAAAGATCTAATCTCAGGTTCAGACAGTGTTATCTCCATACGCGTTTCTTTACCGCATACAAAGACCATAGTCGTGTGTCTGTAATTCAAATACCCTTCAATTAGTCAAGTCCCATAGCACCATTCTTCAATTTAAGAGCCAATCCCAGCACTCCAAATATAGGAAGAGAATTGCATTGTTAGTCACAAAAGCCAACGTCACAATACTGTGATCGTCACTGGTACATACCCCTAGCTCTGGATGGGTTCTAATATACTAACATAAGAAGTGCGTGCTCTCTAATATGACCTTGAACTAATAAGTACATTTAAGTACATTTACCATGTGCAGCATACCAGGTGCTGTTCTAGGCACCAGGGATAGCCAGAGGCCCTGGTCTCCTGGAGTGATGTCTTGTATGGTGACACAGGCCAGAAAAAGGAAAAAGTGACAGTACCAGATGATGAAAAAGTATTATGAAGAAAATTACATGAATGTGATAGGGAGAGGTTAGTCAGTTTGGGGTTAATTTGATCAAGGAATGCCAGGTGAGGATTTCAGGAAAAGGGAGGCCCCGGGGGAGTACCTGGAGTCCCATGCGGGCAGACATGCATGCGCTGGGTAGTTCTAAAGAGAGGCACACTCAGACTGACTGCTTCCTCCATGTGAGGAAGGGATCTTGGAAGGAAATGAGGTCCAAAAAGTAAGACCTGATCCAGGATCAGAACTTACGATTTTGTAGAACACAGAACACAGATCTGCACATTGACTTGTATTTTTCACAAATCCTCATGTATGTTTAAATTGTTTAGATTTTTTGTTGTTGAGTTATTTTATACCCCAGGATAGTAGTTCTCTCTGTATCATTGAAGAATATGGCAAAGATGGATATTTCTCAATTATTTTGCCTTAATGAGAAATTGTAACACACTAAATCACTCTCAATAAAGGAAAAATAATTTAAAAATGTATATTAAATCTTATGGTAAAAATCTGTATGGCCAATTATAAAATTAATAACCTCATGATTAATTAATATATAACTAACTTCGAATGAATTATTCTTATTTTTAAGTGTTATTGGTCACTGATTGCAGAACAGCCACCAAATAAGTAAATATCAGTTTGTACAATTACACTATCAAGAATGGAATGGTTTCTACGGGGTTGGAGAAGTAGCAGTGAGATGTATAGAACAAGGGCTTAAAAAGCTGAATTCACAGAAGCATGAAATGATATTCAACCTCACTAGTAATCGGGAAGCTAAAAACCAAACCCCAGTAATGAGACACTCTGCACTCATATTTGAAAAAATTCAAAACTCTGAGAGGAACGATTATTGTTGAGGATTGCAACAGGAACTTTGAGTCATTGCGTGTGGGATTATAAATCTGTGTCAAGTATTCTGAAGAACAATATGGCATATTTAGTAAAGTGTAAGAAATGCGTATCTTCTAATTGAGTCACTCCACTCATAGGTATATGAGAATGATCCTAGGGAGACACAAGCAAGAATGTTCACAGCTGCAACAATCTGGCAACAACAAAAAATATTCATCCACGGGGGCTTGTGTAAAAAAAAATACTGTATTTATGCCATGGAACATGATACAACAGTGAAACTAAATGAACTAGCGCTATATATATCAACAGTGGATGACTCACAAACAACATTGAATGAACAAACATAGTTGCAGAATAATATATATGGTGTGACGCAAGTTATAGAAAGCTTTAAAATATACAAAACAATAATGTATATTGATCTGGGATATGCATAAGTGGCATAATGCATGAAAGTTATAACCATACTGCTTTGTCACAGGAAAGAATAAAATTACAATTTCTGTTTTTGAACATTAACTTCTGCCAATTTATCAATGACTATCAAATGCTCTTCTTTGCCTGTTCATGTTCAACAGAGTACAGCCAGAGTCGTTCATTTATCTTCATTAATAGCCGAACACAGAATACTCTTTATTGACTTTAATTTCAAAGTTTCTTTTACATGAAGTAAGGCATATAGCAAAATTCTTTAGGGTAATAAGTGTGGCAGAGATTCATAAAGCTTCCATTACATAAAAAAAATCCAGAAATGAGGGGCGCCTGGGTGGCTCAGTTGGTTGGGCGACTGCCTTCGGCTCAGGTCATGATCCTGGAGTCCCGGGATCGAGTCCTGCATCGGGCTCCCTGCTCGGCAGGGAGTCTGCTTCTCCCTCTGACCCTCCCCCCTCTCATGCTCTCTCTCTCTCTCAAATAAATAAATAAAATCTTTAAAAAAAAAAAAAATCCAGAAATGAAAATACTATCCATGTCTTTATTTCTTCAGGTTTGATTCTTGAAGCTTTTAAGTGTCTCTGTAGAAAACAAAACAAAACAAAACAAAACTCACTAAAAGACTTTACCAGAAAATGTATTATAAATCACCATTATTTTTTGTCAAAAACATCAAACATGACTTTTTCTCCAAAAATCAGAGCAAATGATGAAATGAAAGCAAACATTGCAAGTATTTTATTTACTGCTTTATAATGAATGTCTGCTTCTTGATGAAAACAAAAAACGTATTTAAGCATTGACTATTTAATTTCTTCTAGCCATTAAGAACAACAACTCTGGTCATTCCCTTTGACATTCTTCAAAATTTGATTTTTTTTTACTATGTCCATTTTATTATATTTTATTGTGGCCACAATTAATTGTTTTCTCTGTAATTTCAGTGCACTGAACCTTAAAAAACATCTAAAAAGTTGTTTCACTGTACTTTGTTCAAGACTGATACTATTAAATTTCATCCAATAATTCCATAATTTTCAATTATTTCATGTATTTACTAAAGTTTGCACTTACAAAACACAAATATCACTCCTCACAGTTTGCATTGTTTCACTGTTTTACATTTTACATGTGATGAAATCTAAAAGTGGTCACAGAATAACAGAACTGGAGTAATTTGAATTTTGTTGCTTCATTTTTTTCCCACAAGAATTGTGCTATAATTTTCTATTTTATTTTATTTTTTTTTTAAGATTTTATTTATTTACTTGACAGAGACACAGCGAGAGAGGGAACACAAGCAGGGGGAGTGGGAGAGGGAGAAGCAGGCTTCCCACAGAGCAGGGAGCCTGATGTGGGGCTCGATCCCAGGACCCTGGGATTGTGACCTGAGCCGAAGGCAGACGCTTCACGACTGAGCCACCCAGGTGCCCCTATAATTTTCTATTTTAAATCCACTAGTTTAAGTGGCAAGTACATGTACTACCACAGGATATGGAGATAAAAACTCTTCCCAAAGTGAGCTTATATGATCCCCAAATTTTGCAAACTCATCTTCCAAAAGGACGCATGTAGCTCAGTTCTCTGGAATAACTATCATATAGAATGCAACTTATATTAAGGATAAGTGATTTAAAAGATACTCCTTTAAGGCTTATATGCAGATTATTAAAACTTAGATTTATTAAAGTTTAGAATTGTACACTTTTGGTAATAATAAAAAGCAACCCGGGGAATGGGGGAATGGGTGAAGGTGGTCAAAGGTACAAATTTGCAGTTATAAGACGATAAGGTGTGGGATCTAATGTACAGCATGGTAACTATAGTTAAAAATACTGTGTTGTGTCCTTGGGAAATTCTAAGGGAGTAATTCTTAAAAGTTCTCCTCACACATACAAAGGATGACTATGTGAAATGATGGAGGTGTTAACTAACCTCATTGTGTTAATCAAAATCTTTTTGAACATGAAGATGGGAACAAGACATCCTAAAACACTCTCTCTACTACACTCTACACTTGGTGGTTTAATAAAATTATCTTCAATTTTTAATAAGCTTTTTATCTTAAGTAATTAATTGGAAGATTACAGGAACTATTGCTGTATTTTCCACAGTATTTTGAAAACCCAATTGAGTGATTAAAGGGCCGAACTGAAGAGAGAAAGGACTCAACTTATAAGCCATTATAGTTGTGAGGAATTGATAAGGCACAGGTTATTGAGCCAAAAGTCACTCTGGAGAAGGCTCAGAATGCAGAGTCCCTGGCCCCACCAAAGAGATTCTAACTGATACCTGGGTGTAGCAAGAACCAAACCCTTTAACTGAAAATATCACTCCCAACTCATCAGATGATATTGATGCAGGTGATTCTAGGACTCCAACTGGGGAACTTTCTCAGGGGAATTAATATTTTGTATTGAATGTAACAGCCTAAGAATCTTTGGACATTCCCTACTTGATCAAACTGATCCTAGATTTAAGAGGCAAAAACAGTGTTCAAGATCATTTAGGTGAGTAAATAAATATTAGAATAAAATGATGTATGAGAAAATGCTTTATTTGATAGAATTTATAAGCCTCTAGCTAAAATAAGTAAAGAAGAGAGAGAAAGGATGCATATTACTAGTATCAGAAACTAGAAAGGAGACATCACTACAGAGTCCGTGGACATTAAAGGAATAATCAAGGGTATTAGGAACAACTCTATGTCCACAAAGCTAATAACCTAGATGAAATGGATCAACTGCTTGAAAAACACAATCTACCAAAACTCACACAAAAAGAAGTAAATGATATAAATAAGCCTATATTTTTTAAAGAAAGCAAATCAGAAATTAATAACTTCCCAAGACAGAAAGAAACAGGCTAAATGAATTCACTGGTGAATTCTATAAATATGTAAGGAAAAAAATTACACTAATTTTCTATAAGCTCTTTCAGAAGATAGAAGCAGAGGGAATACCTCTTAACTAATTGTATGAGACCAGCATCCCCCTAATACCCAAACCAGACAAAGACATTACAAGAAAAGAAAATTACAAACCAATATCTTTCATGAACAAGGATGCAAAATCCTCAACAAAATTTTAGCAAATTGAATAAATATATAAATAAATAATATAATTATACCCCATAACCAAGTGGGATTTATCCAGGGTATGCAAAGGTTGTTCAACAACCAAATATCAAATGAGGTAATCCATCACATCAGTAGACTAAAAGTCACATGATCATATCAATAGATGCAGAAAAAGCATTTGACAAAACCCAACACCCATTCATAATAAAAACTCACAGTAACCTAGGAATAGAAGAGAACTTCATTAACTTAATAAACTTCATTAAAAAAAAAGTGACAGCTAATGTCATACTTAATGGTGAGGAATTCAAAGTTTTTCCACTAAGATCAAGTACAAGATAGGGATGCCCCCTCTCACCACTCCTTTTCCACTTTGTGCTAGAAGTTCTTGTGTATGTAGTTAGATAAGGAAACACAATAAAAGATATACAGATTAGTAAAAAAGATATAAAAATCTCTCTCTTTCTCTTTTTTTTTGCAGATGACATGATCATCTATGTAAAAAATTTTTAGGAATCCACAAAAAAACTCCTGCAACTAAATAAGAGATTATGGAAAGGCTGTAGGGTACAAAGTTAATATACAAAAATCAGTTGTTTTCCTATATACTAGCAATGAACAAGTGGAATTAGGAATTAAAAACACATTAGCATCTCAAAAGTGAAATACTTGAGTACAATCAAACAAAATATGTGCAACATCTATATTAGGAAAACTATAACATTTTGATGAACTAAAATAAAAAGACTAATTAAGTGAAGAGATATTCCATATTTACAGGTAGGAAGACAATATTGTCAAGATGTCAGTAATTCCCAATTTGATTATAAAATCAGTACAAATCTGATCAAAATCCCAGTAAGTTATTTTATTGATATCAGCAAACTGATTCTGAAGGTTATATGGACAGACAAAAGATCCCAAATAGCCAACACAATATTGAAGGAGAAAAACAAAGTTGGAAGACTGACATTACCTGATTTCAAGACTTACTATAAAGCTACAGTAGTCAAGACCATGTGGTACTGGCAAAAGAACAAATAGATCAGTGACAGAATAGAAATAAAGAGCCCAGAAATAGATCATCATAGAGAGTCAACTTTTGACGAATGAGTAAAGGCACTATAATCTTTGACAAAATGGTCTTTTTCACATGAAGAAGAAGAAGAAGAAGAAGAAAGAAGAAGAAGAAGAAGAAGAAGAAGAAGAGGAAGAAAGAGAAGAGGAGGAGGGGAAGGAAGAAGAAAGAAGAATTTAGATACAGACTTCACACCCTTCACAAAAATTAACTCAAAATGAATCACAGGTCCAAATGTAAAACCCAAACTAAACTCCTAAAACATAGGAGAAAACCCAGATGACCTTGGGTGTGGTGAAGCCTTTTTAGAAATAACACTAAAGACATGATCCATGAAAGAAATCACTGATAAGCTGAACTTCATTCAAATTGAAAACTTCTGCTCTGTGATAAACAATCTCAAGACAATGAGAAGACAAACCATAGACTGGGAGAAAATATTTGCAAAAGACATATCTGATAAAGAACTTTTATCCAAAATATACAAGGAACTATTAAAAGTCAACAATAAGAAAACAAAAAACCTGATTTTAAAAATGGGCCAATAGGGCACCCGGGTCACTCAGTCAGTTAAGTGACCCATTCTTGGGTTCAGCTCAGGTCCTGATCTCATGGGTCATGAGATCAAGCCCTGCATTAGGCTCTGTGCTCAATGGACATCTACTTGGATATTCTCTCCCTCTGCCCCTTCCCCCACCCTCAAATAAATAAATAAATCTTAAAAAAAAAAGTGGGCCAATGACCTTAACAGACTCCTCACCAAAGAAGATATACAGATGGCAAATAAGCATATGCAAAAGATTCTCCACAGCATGTGTCATTAGAGAAATGCAGATGAAAGCAACAATGAAATACACTACTCACCTATTTGAATGGCCAAAATCTGGAATGCTGACAACACCAAATGTGGTCAAGCAAATGGAATAATAGAAACTCTCATTCATTGCCAGGAGGAATACAAAGTGATACAGCCACTTTGGAAGGCAGTTTGGTGGTTTCTTATAAAACTAAAAATACCTTTATCATAAGATTCAGCAATCATGTCCTTTGGTATTTACCCAAAGAAATTGAAAACTTACGTCCACACAAAAAAACAGAACATGGATGCTTATAGCAGTTTTACTCATAATTTCCAATCTTGAAAGCAACCAAGATGTCTTTCAGTGGGTGAATGAATAAATAAACTATGGTATATTCAGGCATTAGAATATGATTTAGTCCTAAACAGAAATGATCTACCAAGTCATGAAAAGACATCAAGGAAACTTCAATGCCTATTACTAAATGAAAGAAACCAGTGTGAAAAGACTACCTACTACCTGTTTTCAAGTCTATGACATTCCGGAAATAACAAAATAATGGAGACAATAAAAAGACCTGTGGTCGTCAAGGGTTGAGGGCAGGAATGGATGAATAGGCAAAGCACAGAAGAGTTTTATGGCAGTGAGAATACACTGTCTGATGCTGCACATAGTGATGGATATATGTCATTATACTTTTGTGCAAGCCCGTAGAATGTACAACAGCAAGAGTGAAGCCTCAGGTGAACTGTGGATTTGGGGTATGATGTGTCAATGCAGGTTCATTCTTGGTAAAAAAATGTACCATTCTGGTGAGTGACGCTGACAGTGGGGGAGGCTCTGCATGTGTGGGCATGGGAGGCATGTGAGAAATCTCTTCCTTTCAATTTTGCTGTAAACCTAAAACTGCTCTAAAAATTAAGTTCTTTTAAAAAGAAAAGAGAATGTTTCATAACCCATTCAGCATCATGCAAACATAAGACTACTGTTTTCACATTGAGGGTGGTGTTTGACAAAATATTTTGTAGATCTGGGACAGAAGACTAAGGATGGTGCCTGGGGGGTAGGAGACTTGATTCCCTAGTATAATTCTTA
The DNA here is from genome assembly GCF_964656455.1 of Halichoerus grypus. Classification (NCBI taxonomy): domain Eukaryota; kingdom Metazoa; phylum Chordata; class Mammalia; order Carnivora; family Phocidae; genus Halichoerus; species Halichoerus grypus. The sequence goes on along the minus strand of NC_135720.1, from coordinate 4,795,264 downwards.
AAGGAATGATTTCAATAAATGTGTTTATACTAACTTGATAATGGTGTGAAACAAATGCGGGCCTGATCCTGGTTTCTGAGACAGAGCTGAATGTTTTCTCAAGGTCCCCAAACAAGTTTTTTAAAATCTGCAAAAATGGCCTCAGAAAGTGGGAAGGAGAAATTAGATTTAGTTTTGCTTGTAAATAAGAAATATCCTGAATCCAAACACATATGCTCTATGCTAAACTCTCCTCAGATTAGCATAATCAGAAAGTTGAATTTGTTAATTCCAGATCAAGGAAGGAGTTGTAGCCCATCTGTTTCTTTGCAAAATTTGAAGACCTATTACAGTCTCAGTGAGAACAGAACTCTGTGTTTATTGCCATTTTAATAATTTTGTCCTTTATGGAGCACCACTCACCCAAAAGTCTTCACACTTCACTTCAGGCAGCGAGGGTCTCCATAACCCACTTGGTGGGGAAAGGGAGACATGTGGCAGCTGCTTCCCATGCAATATTAAAGAACAATTTGAAATCCAAAGTGGAGAAGAATATTGCATCTACATAACAGCATAGAGGAAATAAAGAACACATTTGTCTCAAAAGAAACAGGACTGAAATTAATCCCTTACTTGTGTAAAGGATAGCTGGGGGACCATTTCTGTGTCTTAAATCCTAGCAGCTTTTTTTCCAGCAGCTGTCTCGGGCTGCCACACTGGATGGCCACTCGGCAGTGACCCTGAAGGACGAGCACCTGCCCCTGATTATCAGCAGCACTGGAGGACCTCCCTTCAAGGTCTCCTCTCCCAGAAGTGAACAAGCTTAATCTGTGCTTAGTGCAGGAGCCAGCAGGTTGGAGGTGGACGAAAATAATTGGCAAGTCAAAGGACAGGGCAGCCTATGGATAAGGCCACAGCTCCCAGCCTGAGTTTCCATCCTGCTGTTACTTTAACGAGCCTCCTCTGCTCAACTTAAAGTTCTGATTAAATACTGTTCTTGATGAATGAGCCAGGACAGTCCGGCACTGGGGACATCATTTATTTCAGATGGGAGTCAGAAGGGCATGTTTAAGGATATTACACAGGTCACGCAACAACAAGGCCCATGGAAGAATACAAATGTCAGAAAGCCATTTGCCTTTTCACTAGAAAACTTACACTCTTCTTCCATTAAAAGTGATTTTATTTATTTTTTTAAACCTCCTTTCCCAATAGGTTTCAGAGCTCACCTCTTGCCATACACACATTTTAGAGCTCTGAGTTACTGGCACCTGAAATCTTCTGGTCCACGCTTTATTTACTTAGAATTGGTAGGAAATGAACTGTTTTAGAGGGACATACTTTCCAAGTAACCATCAAAGCTTACTCCTTGGGGTGGTAATATTAATTAAAATATTACACTTTTTTTTTTTTTGCTTTTAAATAGCCTATAAAATATGGTTTAATAATTCCTTCATAGCGCAGGGTCCTAACTTTCAGTATCAGTTCTATCATATAGCAGTGCAAAGTGGCCCTGACTTTAAGTGGCCTTTGAAAAACTGTGCTGATTTTCATAGTTTTTCAGGCTCTCTCCACTACCTATCTCTTCCTGCTCAGAGAAATCCCCCCTTACTGCTGTTTCTCCCCCTTTCAATTTTTAAGGGTGCCACATGACCACATGACAGTTATTTTCAGAATGTGTATAAAATAAGAGTAAATAGCGTTCCTGTGTGAGCAGGGATGAACTAATGGATCATAAAACCTATGACTTCAAGTGGTCTATATCAAAAGATCAGACAACTATCTTATCTCCTAACCAGATTTTTTTTGATTCAAAGAGTTGAGGCTGCTGGTTAAATGGCCTGCAAAGAAGCAAAATGGGACTGCATAATATTGCATCTCAGTTTTTTGGCTATTGGTATAATCCCTTCTGAAAGAGCACCAAATAATATATGTATTATTTGGTTCTCATATATATAAAATATGTATGTATGTATATATATATATATGTGTGTGTGTGTGTGTGTATCTATATACATGTAGATAGTATATGTATTATTTGTAACAATGTAATAATATATTTGTATATATGTATATGTACATGTATATTTGTAAAACTATATATATAATACTATATATACTTGGCATTAATTTTAGTAGTGCATGGGCTATATTTGACATATATATTAAAAATAAATACTAAAACAAGATTTTAAATTTCAAAATGAAATATTTTTCTGAAAGATTTTTCACATTTCAAATGATCAATGTGCCCCTCCATCCAGGGTAGCATAGTCTGTAATGGCAAATAGCTAGAAACTACTTAAATATCCAAAATAAAGGACAGTCTGAAGCAACCACAGTTCATCTTTGTAAGGGAATAGAAAACAAATGTAAAAACAAACAAAGACAGAAATAAAAGCAAGGAGAGTCCTTTATGAACCAATATGGTATGATTTCTATATTGGAGAAGGTAGGCTAACCCACTGTAGACCCACAGCATATCAGCATATCAACAGGATCAAGGTATTTCTCACTCTCCTGGTTGGCAGACAGTTCTCTACAAAATGATGCTAGGCCCTTATCTCTAAAGGGTCATTTTTATTAACTTTCACTGAGATTACACAAAGATTGCTACATTTTTCCTTTCCCCACCTGGCCCTACTCCCTCTAAAAACTCATATTGTCTACATCCCACCAACGGAATGGAACAGAACATGGTGGACCTGTATTTGCTTCTTAAAACTCCTGATCTGAAAGGGAGTATGACTTCTCACACTTTATCTCAAAGAGCTAGTCCTGTGGCCATATTTAGATCCAACAAAGGGTATAGGTGGGGCTCCTGGCTGAGCAGCTGCTTTGAACTGCAGCTGTTATTCTGGAAGGGGAGAATGTACCTTGCTGGACTACTATGACCATCTCATTTACATATCATTATGTGAAAAAACAAGGTGCACAGGATTGTGTCACTATTTGTCTGAAGAGAAGGGGACTATACATTTGTACTTTCTTGCCACATGCATTAAAAAAACTAATAACCATGGTTACCTATGGAAGGGGTTCTGGGAATTAACCCACACTAGATAAGACAGAAGAGAAATTTCACTATATACCTTTATATACTTCTGATATTCTAACAATGTGAATGGAATTACCTATTCAGAAAAAATAAGTTGAAGAAGAGGAAAATGATAGAATGCCACCAATCTAGACAGAAGGTAAGAAACATGACTTCTAGACGTGCAGTAGACCCATCTGGCTCAGGGCCCTCTCATCCCACAGGCAGTGTAGGAGTGGATGAGGCCATCTGGGAGCTCCGTCAGGAGCTGCAGTCTTGAAGACTGTGAGCAAAGTGTAGGCGAAAATGTACCAGAACTGATGTCATTATAGGAAACCTGCTTTTCTTTGCTCAAAGAAGAGGGAGAAATTTATAGAGTGAATATCTCACTTCATACAATCTGTGAAATATACATAAGCAAAGCAGGTGTGTTTTCATAGGTTTTTTTTTTTTTTTTTTGCAATAAATATGTTTCTTACTGACCCCAGTGAATTGGAGGCATCTTTACCACAGAGAATGGAACACTGGTGTCACTTCACATGCAAATGTTCCCTACAGCATCTGATTATGGATTTAGAAAGAGTAAGGTATCTATACACAGGATTTAGAGAATAGTAGGGTGTGGATAGGTAGCTGAAGGGGGAGTAGTTTGCTGGCTCCCTATTGCCTAAAAGGGAAGATGTTCAAAGGATGTTTCATCCTCAGCTTCAAAATTTGTGTCTGTAGGATTCCCACAAGGATCAGGAATCCACTATGAGGAAGTTTATAAATGTGGTGGCTCTCTGAGACAAAACATGAACTCCACAGGACATCAGTTCACTACCTCCATGGTTTAATCAGTTATGTGATCCCAACTGCTAATTGAGTGAGTTTTCCTAGAAGAAAGATGTAAGGAAGATCTAGAGAAGTGGCAGTGTCTCAGGAGGTACACTCTGGACAGTTTGGGGACATGAGCTTTCAAGCAGGACAGAGTGAACGTACTTCACTGTTGAGCTAAGAATTGATTCTGCTTTTGAGTCTCAAAGTATAGTGTGTCAGCCACTCAGTGATGTTCAGTTACTCAAGCCAACAGAGAACTCTTTACCGTAGTATATTATAAATAATATGCCCTTTCCCTAACAACCCAGTGTTCTTCATTAGATGGATTATAATTCCCTGAATGAGCCAAAGGAGAAAAGTTGTGGTATCATTCTTTTGGAAAGTTCCTCATTTTGCATTCCTGGTGTGCAAGCATCCACTAAGACCTTGTATGAACAGGTCACACAATTTTCATCCTCAAGGAGTTCCATAACTCATGGAGGAAACAAATATTTAAATTAATGGGACCAATTGTAATAAGTATTATAATTAAAAATATAGACTTTTGGGTCCCAGATTTTTGGTTTCTGTAACCCATAAAATTTAAAATGTAATATAATACAAAGCTGCCATTATTTACCTTGTCAAAAAAATCCTTAAAAAACTACCACTTACTATCACCATCATTCATAAAGTAAAGGTTATTATAACATCAAACAAACAAACAAAAAAACCCTGAAAGCATATGATCTCAAAAGAGAATAAAGAAAGATAGGTCCTTATATTTTAAAATTCAAATGCAATTTCTACCTTAAAAATTCTTGACATTTTATAATATGTAATTTGTTTCTTGATACAAGTTTGTCATTCTGTTTTCAATTTGGGAACTTGTATTCACCAGTACAATGTGAAATGGAGCTTGAATGTTCAATTTTTTCCAGTAATATATTTATCACAGTCATTTTAGAAAATTGATTCACGTAGGTATAATGGTGACAATTGAAGTAATATTCTTAATGCTATTCACTGAATTCAGCACACAAATTCCCAGTGAGCTGACACAAATCAAGGCCCTCATTCTTGTAGCTACTTTTTCCCTAAAAATATAATATCTTTTCATCAAGAAATGTAGGAAAGAGATTTCAGGTGCTTTCAGCTAGATGGCCACTATGCCTGGGGCTGTGTAATGTGTGGGCTGTAATCACCAACATGGAGAATACAGGAGCTTTTTCTAAGAGGAATGCCCCATGTTGGTGAAAATGTCCAGGACCTACACAGGTCTATTCCCTGGCTTTTGGGAACAACTGGTATAAATAATCTTGAGTGGGACTCTGAGGGATAAAATTTGGTTTCTTTAAAACTGGAATGAGTCTGTTGTAGGCAGCATATACTTAGGTTTTGTTTTGTTATTGTTGTTGTTGTTTTATCCATCCAGCCACTCCATGCCTTTTGTTGGAAAATTTAACCCATTTACATTTAGAGTAATTATTGTTAGGTATGGACTTACTAATACCATCTTATTATTTTCTGGCTATTTTGTAGTTCTCTTCCTCCTTTCTTCCTCTCTTGCTGCCTTCGTTTTTGAATTGAAGTTTTTTTGAAGCAGTGTGCTTTATCTTTCATGAATCTATTGTAGGTTTTTACTCTGTGGTTGCCAAGAGGCTTACCTAAATCATGTTATAGATATAACAGTCTATTTTACAGTGATAATAACTGAACTTTTATTGCAAACAGAATCTCTACTGTTTTGTCCCTTCCTTTTATATTTTTGATGTCACAATTTACCTCTTTTTATATTGTGTATTTATCAACAAATCATTGTAGCTGTAGTTATTTTTTAATACTTTCTGTCTTTAACTTTTGTACTGGAGTTAAGTGGTTAACACACCACTGTATTATAGTATGAAAGTATTCCAAACTTGACTATATACTTAACTTTAACTTTATGTTTTATATTTTCATGTTTTCGTATTACTAATTAATATCCTTTCATTTCAGCTTGAAAAACCTCTTTTCAATATTTCTCATAAGATAGGTCTAGTGGTGACAAATTTTTTCAGCTTTGGTTTTCTGCAAAAATCTTTATCTCTTCTTTATTTCTGAAGGATAACTGCTAGATAGAGTATTCTTGTTTGGCGTTTTAGTTGTTGTTGTTTGTTTTTTTGTTTGCTTGTTTGGTTGGTTGGTTGGTTTTATTTTTTTCTTTTAGCCCTTTGAATATATCCTTTCACTCTCTCCTGCCCTGTAAGGTTTCTGTTGATAAATATCCTCATGGAGATTCTCTTTAAGTTACAAGCTTCTGTACTCTTGCTGCTTTTAAGGTTGTTTTTTTTTTTGACAGTTTTATTTTAATGTGTCTTGGAGCACATCTCTTTAAGTTGAGTTTGTTTGGTGACCTATGAGCTTCATGGACTTGGATATCCAAAGCTGCCCCCATATTTGGGAAGTTCTCTGCCATTAATTCTTTAAATAAAATTTCTTCCCCTCTTCTCCTTCTGGAACTCTAATAATTCATAAATTGATTCTTTTGATGATATCCCATAAATCATGTAGGTGTATCTCATTTTTTTCATTCATTTTTTTTCTCTTCTGACTAGATGATTTCAAACTTTCTGTCTTCTAGCACACAGATTCTTTCTTCTGCTTGATCCGGTATGTTCTTTCATACTCTTGATTTGCATATTTTTATTTCATTCTTCGTATTCTTCAGCTCCAGAAGTTTTGTTTGGCTTCTTTTTATGATTTCTATCTCTTCATTAAACTTCTAATTTTTCCCTAGATTATAAAGCAACACCCTGAGCTATTTCCCCAGCTTCTGCTTCCTGGTGAATGTCTGATTGTTAAATTGTCTTTTGATAGGTTCCATGATATAGTTAAGAAGACCCATGTCCCTTTAAGCCCTCCAAAAATCCTATCTGTTGCTTTCCCAGATTTTCCCACCCTGCAGACATGTAGCCCATGATTCATTACTCTGGAGGGGGCCAGCAAGAAATGTGCCTCTCTGGAAGCCTCCCACACAACTGGTGAACTCAGGTGCTCACTCATATGGTCTTACTCACTTTTCCCTGTGAGACCACATGCTGAAAAGATCTGTCTTGGCCCTAAGGTGTGCCACCTTGCGGGAAGGGTAATGGGGGTAAAGTCAGACTGTTCCTCTTGCCCACCTCCAATGCATCTAAACTCATATATATATAATTTTTTTCCCCTCCAGTGTTGTGCTGGAACTTCTCCTCTGCAAACCTGGACTTCCACAAAGGCTCTCTTGTCCATGGGTGGTTGTCTAAGACAGGTGTTCTTCAGGAACTCCTGGATCACCCCTCTTCCTGTGCATGGTCAAGATGAGAGGCTCATTTGTCACCTTAAGCCTTGTGTAACAAGTTTTGCTAATTTAACCAGTGAGGTCCTCCCTTGAGAGTCTTGGCATTAAGCAAGTGTTTCTGAGCAGACCTTCTACTCTACCAATTCTGTTATAAGGGTTTGTTAAAACTCATACCCTAAGTCAGCAGGGATTGGCAAATCCACTAGAAGAAATCCTGGCAGTCTCTATGATTTCACTTTTCTTTAAGTGTCTGGTTCCTGAAAACATTTCTACATTTCAGTCTATGGATTTAGGATATCCCAGGAAAGGTTTCTTTAACCTTTGCTCCTTGAATGGCTACAAACAGAATCCTACATGTAGTCTTCATTCTGGAGTTCTTTTATCATTGTCATGCCTTCAGTACAATCTGATTTTTATATAAACATATTAGTTCTCTTTCCTATTGCCTACTACTTCATTAATATACTGCTATCTTCAAGCTCACTTTGTTAAATTTATAAAGGTTCTTGAGCAGCCCACTTACTACCTATATTTCTCTCCATATTAACTTTCTTTCCCATCTAGCCTTGAGATTGATAGTACTTTATTTCAATCACTGTTTTGATTTTATCCTCAATTTTTGTACTCATTTGGTAAATCTTCAACCTTTGATTAATATCCACTTTTTTGGACAACTCAGCAATATAATAAACAAACTTCTTCATTGGATACTCTTGAAGAAATGAAATCACTAAGGAAAATTATTCTCTGTGTCTTTATTTTTGTTCTCCCTATACCTGTTTTCTTCTGGACACATATCTCACTACTTTCTACCCCACTTTTAATAGATGACCTCACTTCTTACTTCATACAAAAAAATAGAGATGATATGACACTGAGTCTCTTAACTTCAAACCATCTTAACCATCTCCTCACCTATATATAATCTTCCTCTGTTTCTTTCCTATCACTGGAAAAAAGGTAAAGAATCCTATCTAAAACTAATCTCAGTGCCTGTTCCCTGGTGTCCATATTATCACATCTTTTCCAATGAATCTCAAATTCATTCATTCATTCATTCATTCAGGAAACATCTCTTGCATCAGGGATTGTACCAGCCACTGATGATACAATGATATTTAATCCCTGATCCTAATAAAAATTCATGTTCATTGGGAAGAAAAACAAGCAATGGTCAATTATGATGAAAGTGATCTTATAACAGATGCCCAACTCTCTGGTTATGCAAATCATTTCTATAAAAAATCGAGTAAGTATACTAATTTACAAGGAACGAAATTATTTCAATAATCCTAAAGTCTCCTTACTACCTTCCTTTCTTCAGTTTTCATTGAGGTATCTAGGTACTCATGATATGATTAAATTTGACTGGATTCTTATGATCTTAGCTTAGAATTATTAGCAGAATAAGGTGTGAGAAATAAAGGTGTTGTTAATGTTGCACACCCAGCAATTCAAGTAGTGTGGAGGACCAAAACCCTGTGAATTACTGAATTTTAAAACTTCCTCCACTGATGCTGCCACCATTAATTTGGTTTCTATACACTTCAGGTTTGAAGTGTGTTGTCAGAATGCTTCAAAAATGAAGTGATTATAGAACAACACCCTGAGCTGTTTCCCCAGCTTCTGCTTCCTGGTGAATGTTTAATGGATTTGCACTGAAAGAACATCATCTGTCTATTCTTGCCCTTTATACATACGCATGTGGGTGTGAGTATATATACACACACATGAATATGCACACACACAAATATGTACACACACATACACACAAGCATACATGCACACATATGTACATATGCAAATGTGCATACATTTCTATTCTTGCCCTATTAGCTTGGACTTGAAGCAAAGAATTTTTTTTTTCTGCTAAAAAAGTTTCAAGTTCCTTCCAAGCAATCATAGCACATCATGGCAAAAATGAACACAGAACACAGCTGAGAAACCAAGCTCAGAAGAGCATAGGCAGGTACAAAACAAGTTATGGGATCACATAACCTTCCATCAACTACCCACACAGATAGAGTGGGTTGAATAGTGGTCCCTCAAAAGATATGTTCACCAGAAACCTCAGAATGTGACCTTATTTGGAACAAGGATCTTCGTAGATATTAAGGTAAAGATCTTAGATGAGATCATCCTGGATTAAGGTAAGCTGTAAATCCAGTGATGAATATCCCTTATAAGAGGCAGAGTAGACAGAGACAGACAGGGAGGAGCCCATGTGAAAATGGAGGCAAAGACTGGATTGATGCTGCCAAAGCCAAAGACACCACGGATTGCCCGCAGTCATCAGACGTGGAAGAGGAAAGGAAGGATCCTTTTCTAGAGTCTTTGGAGGAAATGTGGCCCTGCTGGTACCTGGATTTTGTACTTCTTGCCTCTGGAATTGTGAGAGAATGAATTTCTGTTGTCTTAAGACCCTAGTGGTGATTTGTTACGGCAGTCCCAGGAACCTAGTACAAAAGATGACCAGCATTTGCAACAAATATTCAGGGAAAACAAGCCTGCCACAAAATGAATCCATTGACAAGGATTTAACACTTCAAGACTGTTCTTTGAGTAAGAGTAAAAACATTACCAAGTCTTCAATAATAAGTACCTTGGAGCAGGAAGTGGACATAGTTGGATTCTCAGTGTGGGATGACAGGACAAGACACAAAAAGCAGGTCCTCTGATCAGGCAGGAAGACCATCCAGAGCATGACTCAATTGTCAATACTAATGAATGTCTTTTGTTCACTGGGAAATATTAATAAGGGTTGAGTTATGGAATGGAGAAAGGAAAAGGCAGGAAGGTTAGTAGGAGAAGTGAATTCAGGAAAACAGTGGAGGTCAACTGACCTTGAGAAGAAGGAAAACAGACACTACAGTGAGATACTTTGCTTATCTGTAACCACAAAGTCGAAGCTACCAAGAGCACAGTGGGGACCCAGCCCAGGAAGGGTATAGGCCTCTCCCTTCTGTGCTGTGTCAGTCCCTCTCATGGGTCTCCTGGAAACAAGACCTCCTCTTGACTGCACTTGCATTGCAACGAGACCAGTATTCTTATTAGGACAGAAAATACATATCTAATTCCCTCCACCTTGTCACTTGAGGGAAGTTTATGGAGGAGTTTGGGAGAAGTTTATGCCACAAAGAATGATATCATGAAGAAGAACAAGTCTTGTATGTAAAAAGTTAAAATGAGCCACAGTGAGAAAGAGAGAGAGAGAGAGTCTGAGTTTCCAGTGACTGCATCTCTTGCATTATTACAGAATTGGTTTTGAGTTCTAAGCTAGGTGATTGTTTGTTCCCTTTTTAGTCCCCATTTATTTGGACATTATAGATAGGAAGGAGACACCAGAAATCTGAAAATTCCAAAGAGAGCAAAGTAGAGGCGATGCTCCTGATGCCTATGTGAGATCTGGTAACATGACATCGGACCCAGCCAGCTTCTTCAGTGCCTCCTCTTCTTGCCACAGAGAAATGGAATCTGTCACCAGCTATCATCAGTTCTGTACTAAGTGGAACTGGAGATAGGTATGAGTACCCACTCCAAAGCCTTTATAGGCAGTTTATCAATATGTACAATAAAAAACATGCTGTTCTTACTCTGTCATCCTCAATTAATCATTTTGCCTTCTCCCTAAAGTCTAGGTATATAACAATTAAATAAATTGTGCCATATTAATACTTGACCTGGATGAGCACCATGTGACTATTAATAATTTTTATGTTGGACGCTCAGTGGGGGCAGAAACAGTTAAGTAGCCACCCCCCAGAGTTCCATCTCACGTCGTGGGTGAGCATGTGGGAGACATTGCAAATCTGCAAGGTGGACTAGTAAAAGTATCCTGGGCTGTGAGGTCACATAGATGTATATTCCATCCTAATTGCACCTCTGCCACCTGCTTATGATACCATCTTAAAAACATTTCAATATCTTTATCTCTAAAGTTTTGGAATGGTACTTAGTAAGATTGATTTTCTTAAGATAAAATAATGACTATCAAGCCCTTAGTGGGCACTCAAAACATACTGGTCTCCTCAGGTCACTGCTTTTCATAATGGTGCAAGGATGCAATGCACCCCAGGAGCAAGGGAGAGCAAACACATGCCCTTCTCAGTCCAAAGGGGGGGAACCTACAGATTTATCCACCTTTCAGTGCCAAATTCTTTGAGGTCTCCTATCCTTATACTGAGAATTCACATGTGTTTTGCAGTCCCCTGCATACTAGCAGCTCTGTCCTGAGGATGGGACTTCCCTGGAAGCCTACGCCAGTGCAGGCTGATTTCTCTCCCATACTTCACCACTCTGCTAGAGTAAAAGAAGGTATCTGTTTACTCATCACTGCCAACTCCAGGTTGTACTCTCTCCCCTCCCTCTACAGCCGATGATGTAGAAGATTTCCCTGGCACAGACGGCCACAGAGCCCAGGTCACCCTCCATCATTCCTTGAAGATTGTGACTTCCAACTCATTGGTACTTTTCCCAGCACTTGTCATTATTATTACTATTTCAATAATCACTAGAGCACTGGCTCTCAAGTATCACTACAGAGACTTCAATAAGGGATTAGTAAGAATAGAGTTATATTATAACTGAGCTACACACATGCACACACACACACACACACATTTCAGAAAACAATTCTTATTCATATTAGGTACAATGGACTCCTGCATTTTCTTCCCTTTTCTCTTCTGTTGTATTCTATTCTATTCTTACCCTTTCTGTCTTCTAGATCAAAACAGATTTGGCAATATCCATTCAATTTACAACATAGCCCACTAGTGGTTATAAACTGAAATTGGAAAACACTCTCACAGATGATATTTATGATACTCTGGCCACTCAGTTCAATGCCTTTCCCTTCCAAAGATCCTGTGTTCCTCTCCCATGATCAGATCATAGTTATTGTTAGTGAGGACTAATTTCCTCTGCCCTTCAAGGCCTTTTTAGCTGGACTAAGAATCAAGACATAAGACAGATTAACAAGAAAAAATAAAATTTAATAGTGTACTAACAGGGAATCCACATAGACAGGAAATTTCAAAGACAGTGAAGCCTAAGGAAGCTTCTGTGAGCTGAGGGGAGGGGTAGGGTCTGAGGATCCAAAGGGAGTAAGCCCATTAGAAGGAAGATAAAAAGGAGATGTTTGGAAAACAATGGTTGCCCTGTTATGCAGAGTAGTTGCTTAGGTGAGGAGGAATCTCTGAATAGCTCTCTTCCTGATATAAGCAGACAATAGAGGAAGAGGTAATGGGCTTTTGATTGGGTTGGGTTTTGATTGCTCAAAACTCAAGACATGTTCATGCCCAAGTGGCCCACCTTGGGCCGGCCTGCCTTTGGCCCTACATCACCAATGCCTGCACCTCTCCAAGATCTTGACTACAGGCATTGCATTGCCACTCCTGTCTTTCTAGTTATGCTCTTCTATGACCCCGAGTCTAACAACTGGGACCCTCTCCTTAATGTCCCAGATGCCACAGTGCATCACTATAGCAAGTAGCTGGTATATATATTCTCCTAAATACCTAAGGATCAGAATCTAGTCTGGCAAGACACCAGTCCTGATTAAATACGATCTTCTGTCTACCCCATGCTTGCACCCATACAGCCCAGTGCATCTGTGTAAAACAAACAGCCATGTTGGCCAGTCTTATTTTAAATTATCACTGGCCTTAATGGTTTTTTTAAAGATTTACTTATTAATCTGAGACAGAGAGAGAGAAAGCACGAGTGGGAGCAGCAGAGGGAGAGCAAGAGAGATTCTCAAGCAGACTCTGCACTGAACATGGAGCCCTAGGCGGGGTTCAATCTCACCACCCTGAGATCGCGACCTGAGCTGAAACCAAGAGTCGGGCTCTTAACCGACTGCACCACCCAGGTGCCCTGACCTTAATGCTTTTTAGCAGTCTTTCTATATCTCTGCAGGCCATTCAATGCCCTCTCTCCTCGGATCTCTTCACAATGCCTCTCTCCTCAAATCTCAAACCTTCAACACCTCCTCACTCCCAGGTGACATCTTTGTTCACTGAGAAAACAGAGAACTGCCATCTCCAATTTTCCTGAAGCTGCACCGTATACTGTCACCCTCCCATTAACTAGGCATAAACTGACCCTTCTTCTAGGCTCATCCCTCCTTTTGTGCACTACCCGCCATCCCTTCTCATGCATTCAAGAGTATCTTTTTTGTATCATCAATTTTCTTTCTCTTCTGGATCATTCCCATCAGCATATAAACCTGCTGCTTTATCACCATCATGAAACAGAGAGAAAAAAAAAAACCTCTTATGACCTCACATTCCTCTCTAACTACAACCTCTGTGTGATCACGAACTTCTGAAGTATCCAAACTTACTGACCCCAATTCCTCTCCTATGATTCTGAATCAGATGTAATCTGTTCTCAGTCATTGGTGATTGCCACTGTGTTGCAGCTAAGGGGTTGGTGCTCAATCCCCAGATTACTTAATTCATCTACAGGCAAGGAAAATCTCCCCACTTCCTGAAACTAACTCTCTCTTTCTCTCCCCACTTGGGTTCTTGGATTCTCTCTTCTTATTTTCCTTTTTGCTCACTGGGTGCTCCCTCTGGCTCCATCTCCCAACTTCTCCACATTGGAGGTCTCCAGGTCTCAAAGTTCAGATCTTTTTTGTAAACTACACCCCCTTGGTGATTTCATTCAGCCCAATGGCTTTCATGCAGTAAATGCTATGCATTTATATTCTAATGACACTCAAATTTATTTCTTACTTGATTTTATGCCCTGAAATTCAGACTTTTGTATTTAATTACCAACCCAACATATCTGCCAGGGTTTTTAACAAGCATCTTACAAAAGTACTCCTAGCCTTGCTCTTCTTTCACCATTCCTGTAACCCTTTGGGCTTCTCCATTTCTGGTAAATGGCAAGTCCATCCTCACTTTGGTCAAGGCCAAATCCTTACAGTCACCTACAATTCCTCCATGTCTCCCAAGTCTAAAATGACAACTCCCTCCAGTTGGCTAGGACTTCCTAGTTTTAGCACTGAAAGTCCCAGATCCCTTCAGTCCCAGGAAAACCAGATGGTTGTTCATGTTACTCATATCCTTCATCTTGCTCTGCTGTGTTCCAGAGCACTCATCTTCTGAAGTATTCTATGTTTTCTCACATACCTGTTTGTTGCTCACCCCTCACCCCCACCTGCAATGAATGATACTCCTTGAGAATAGGGTCTTTGTTGATTTAGTTCCATGCTGAATCCTCAAAGTCTGGAAGAGCTCCTGGAACATAGCAGGCTATGGTGGAATGAATACACCTGTTAGTTTTATACAACACTGTTTCAAATATCCATTTGGTAAAGTTAATGTTCTGTGCCTTATCTATCCTGTGGCTTTCTTGACACCTTATGGACTTACCCAGAGTCTTAGGCAAAAGGGGCAGGAAAGAACACTCTGTCTGGAGTTTCCTATTACCCTATGACCTACGTAAGACTCTGGGACAGAAATCAAAGGAAGCTCTTACACTAATCCCAGAGTTACAATTTGGAGATGAAGCCTCAGCCTATTCTGAGCCCATCCCTGCCTTGTCTCCCATCTTTTACAGAAGCTCTTTTTAATTGTGTGTCTATGTCTATTTATTCTCCATTAGAAGGTAAGTTTCTGTGAGGCAAGTGCTCTTAGTCACCCTAGGAGCCATCAGGGTGCCTCACAAATAGTATTTCTTGAAAGAAACATATATATATATATATATATTTTTTTTTTTTTTTGCAAAGGAAATCCCAACAATAGAGCAGCAGAGCTTCCCAGGAAATTGCTTGTGGGAATGAAGTGGGCATACAATTGGTACACACTGTTCTGAAGCTGGCATGTTGAGCCTGGCTGTTGAGGGGAGAGGGGAGCATTGGTTGCTGGGTTTGCCCATTAGAGCTTAATTGACTGCATATCTCCTGCCTTCGAGCTTGAGCAAAAGGGATGTTTTCAGCCCAATTAGCCTCCAGGTTCCTTGGATTTGGTTTTGTAGATATTTAGACCCATAATCTACAATAGGAATAATGCATAATTAGTGAAGCAGTGGTGACTCACTCTCCACAGAGGTAGATCTCGGCTTCCCACAAAGGTTTCTAAGAATAGCTGCTGCAGACATGTTCTTAAGGAGAAAAAAAACTAAATGCTTTGTCTATAAAGATTCCTCTTGGTGCCTAACAAGGAAGCCACGATAAAAATCAAGAAAAATAATTCCTCAGCATGTGACCTATCTACTGGATACCCTGGAAAGACAAAAGCATCTATTCCCACAATGACACTATGGATATTTTTTTCCTGATAAAAGAATAGGATAGTTTGCTGTTGGCTTTGTAGGCAGAAAAAAAAAAAAGTATGTGGTAAGTTTTACTATTTCTACAACTTCCAAAAGATTTTTTACAAGAGATAAACAAACCAAGAGCATGCTACTAGTTATCTGTCAGCTAATTGTAGGCATATATTCTATTTTTTCTAATATATAATACTTCAATCATTTATCGTTTATTAAATCAGTTGAGTCATTTCATAAATGTTTTAGTTGAGAATTAGAATGTGTAAGAACTTGTGAAGAATATAGAGCTGTATAAAAACTGAGTTACTGTCTTCTGAGAGTTTATGAGCAAGTGAGGGAGAAAGAAAGAAATGCAACTAAGTCCAGTAGAAGGCAGAAAATTGAACAATTAATATTCACTCCAGGTCCTGGGAATGTGTTTTTTGTTTTGTTTTGTTTTGTTTTGTTTTGGGGGTTTCTTTTTTTGTTGTTGTTGTTGAGTATTCACCTTAGGAATTTAGTGCAAACTGGAAAAAACAAAAAAAACAAACAAAAAACAACCCCCAAAACCACCACCAACAAAAAAACCCAAAAAGGCCTGAGGATAAAGTATATTTTTTAAAACTGTATTTAAAATACTATAAAATGTTTAAAAACAATATTATTTACCAATGTGGGAGTACATATTTAATCTTGTTTTTTCTTAATCCTATGTATTCAGTCACTACCTCGACAGTAAATTTTAGGTTTGATATATGCATCATGTTCTATGTGGGGTCCTTGGGCATAAAATACATCTATGGCTCAGTAATCTCTCAGTGTAGTGGGAAGTGATAGCACAGATGCTGTTGAACAAGAACATGCTGGAGGTTATTTAAAATAGATGGGTTCGGGTGATATGTAAGGAGAGATGAAACATTTAGGGGGATGTCTCCAGAGGAGGGAAGGCTTGAGCTGAGTCTGAGGCAGCAATAAATACACCATCTACTATTTACTGAGTGATTTCTATGTGCCAGGCAGACTTAGAGGCCTTGCACTCATTATAATATTTATTTACAACAACAACTATTTGAATTAAGTGTGATTATCCACAATTTAAAGGGGGCTAGGGATTAGGAAGATTCATTGGCGTGTCCAGTTTGTAAGTGGGGAGGTTGGGAATTAAGACCAGATCTGACAGATGGCAAATGCTGTTCTCTTCACGGTGCTAAAGGCATCCCAAAGCAGAGGAGTTTAGCCCCTGGCCGTGGATGATATGGTCCCAGCCCCAGAAACCGGCACAGGCACGGACACAGGGATCCTGGGGCGCACTGCAGAGGGACCATTCCAGTGGGCGATCCTGAGCAGTCTACGAAGGTGTGGAGGAGGGGCTGGTGGTGGCCCGAGCTAAGGTCCAAGCAGCAGATTGGAAGGACATGTATAACATCACACTGAGGAGTTTGGTCTTCCTTTATCTTGATAATAATGGGTAGATACTAGAAGATTTAAATTGCCAGCATGATTAGACTTGCATTTTACAAAACAAGATCACCTTGTGCCATGTGGGCTGCATTCACATGAGGGCCAAGGAGCCCAGAACAGAGAGCTCCAGGGACACCGGGGCTAAGACTTCAGAGCTATGGGAACCCAGCTCTTGTGTGTAAAAAGTCACAATTCCACATAAAATCTACAGGGATCCACAAAGTTATTTAGACACTTCCTTCATTTTACAGATGAACACAAGTCAAGCCCACGATGATTATGTAGAGCCTAGACGCTGCTGAAGATTCTAGAGTGTGCAGATTCTCTGGCTTCAGTGACTTTGAATTATTTAATTGTTCTTCTGACACCACTGTGGCCATGCTCAGGCACCAGAAGCCAGAGAGAAGAGCTGAACCGCGTGCCCTCCCTCGGCATCTTTCCATGGACCTCGTTCTGCCTGCCGCTGTCTTCCCCGTCAGGGTGCAGAGGATCTCAGTAAGCAAATAAGATTTTGTTAACAAGGTTATTGAGCTATGCAATAATAAGTAAATTTTTCATTTTTATCCCATTACACTTTTATAATAAAGTGTTTCATTTGTCTTTGTCACTGACAGGCATTATCTCTTTCACATTTTAAATGTTTTCTCTTTATCAGATGTTCAGGGCACACCATATTGTATTTGGTGCACCACAAAATACTCTTTCCAAAAATGGCTGCCTGGGGGCCCCTGTATTATCACAGAAAGAGCTCAGGGTCAGAGGACCCAAGACTGGGATCTAGATCTGCAGGGAGCCCCTGCACAGACCAGGATAACCACTTTGTGTCTCTTACACAGTTTTTAACCTGTGAAAATACTGCCCTACAGCACTTTTCTCAACTTTTGAGCATTAAATGAGGTTATAATGAGATAAGGTATATATAATTAAATCAGTTGACTATTTTTTAAACAAATGTTAGGGTCTGGCTTTTGAAGCAAATCATCTTTGGGTGTATTCAACTTAAAAAGTGGTTATATATATATTTTTTTCTTCTTGTCCAGAGATTCTAGAGAAAGTTAGCAGAATTCAATAGTAAACTGAAAATAACCATTAGTGTGACCAGAAATTTTTCACAAACATGGACATTACTCAAGGTCTTGGTTAAGCTGCGGGGGTGGGGGCAGGGGGGAGGAAAGGGTGATCAGAGCTGGCTCTGTTCTGTACTTTGTAAAACCCCACACTGTTCACATTCTCCCTTTCCGTAGTGGAAAGCACTCATTAGTGGACAGATGCATTCCTTATCTGAATATTTAATGGATGCCAACTGTTTTATGCATCCTATGCTAAGAGATTATCATGCATATTCAAGCTTAATGCCCACCAAGGTTGGTAGATGATAAATATTGGCAAATTAGCTCAATCCTATTCCCCAACACTCTCACAAATCAATTCTTCAGTGCTAGATGCTTGGGAATATCATGTTATCATTATCATACAAATAGACCCTGTTGCTGACAGTGTAAACGCAGATTAGGTTTAACCCACACTAAAATGGACGAAACATAATTCCCAGTATTAAATTACACAAGCACACACACACACACACACACCCTTTAAATGACACCACAGTAACATTATCCTAATGGGCAATGCCAGTTTTCACTTCTGGGTCAGCCCTCAGGGATGTTATTACTCTCCATTTTCATGCTAAAGACCACCACTGTCATCTCCATTAGCAGTATAATCCACAGTCCTTTCCCTACCTGGGAAGACACCCTGCTTGCCCAAATTATACTGCTGTTCTCAAATTCACGGGCCATCATTGGATTTTTGAAGGAACACTGAGCAGCTGTTCCACCAGATGGATGATCTTTAGTTGTAGGGTTTATCCATTTGCAGGACAGGGAAACATCTGGGTAGTAGCAATAAAGAAGGGCTCCTGTTTCTCTGATCTGGTGACCAAAAAACATTTCTTTAAGAATTTGGGGAATTTGTGATGGGCGGAGCAAGATGGCAGAGGAGTAGGAGACCTGGATTTCATCTGGTCCCAGGAATTCAGCTAGATAGGGATGAAACCATTCTGAACACCTATGAACTCAACAGGAGATCAAAGAAAAGAACAGCAACAACTCTCTGAACAGAAAAGCGACCACTTTCTAGAAGGTAGGACGTGCGGAGAAGTGAATCTGAGGCGATATTCGGGAGGATAGATGGCGGGGGAGGGATCCTCCGTCGGCCGATTCTGGCAAGTGATAGAGCAGCGGAGCACAAAATTAGAACTTTTAGAAGTCGGCTCCACTGAGGGACGTCGCTCCAGTGGCTAAGCGGGGGGCAGGGGGGAACCCTCACTGGGACAGTGTGGTCTCAGGACCCTCGGGGTCACAGAAAGACCGGGGGTGCCTGAGTGCGGCTGAGCTCCCAGGTATCAGAGCGGGGAAGCCGGCTGCAGAGACGGAGCCAGGGCACGGGCTCTCAGCTCAGAGTTGCCATAAACCGTGATCCAGGGCACAGTCAGACCACTGCTCCTCCAGCAGGGACCCAACAAGCAGCAGATCCAGGGAGACTCCCCTTCCTCCCCCCGGGAGGAGCGGCGTGGGAGGGCACCACAGGGATCTGCTGGGTTTGGAGACTCCACACGGGGTCGGGGGCCAGAGATAGAAACACGCGGTCACAGGCTGGGTGAGCACGAGTGCGGCCGGAGACTGGGGAGACGGGAGTGACTGACTGCTTTTCCCCGGGGGCGCACTGAGGAGCGGGGCCCCAAGTTCTCAGCTCCTCTGGGGTGGAGATTGGGAGGCCACAATTTCACTCTCGTCCTCCAAAGCTAAAGGGAAAGCTTGCAGGGAACAAAAGCTCCCAAGAGCAAACCCGAGCAGATTACTTAGGCTGGACCCGGCAAGGGTGGGGCAATTCCGCCTCCGGCAAAGACATTTGGGAACCACGGCAACAGGCCCCTCCCCCAGAAGATCAGCGAGAACAGCCAGCCAAGACCAAGTTTACGGATCAATGAGATCGGCAGAACTCCAGAGCTAGGGGAATACTGCACATAGAATTCATGGCTTTTTTACCATGATTCTTTAGTCTTTCAAAGTTAATTTTTTTTTAACTGCCTTTTTTTTTTTGAATTTTTCTTTTTCCCTTTTTCAACCAACATCTTATCAATCCCTTTTTTAAAAAACATTTTTATTTTTCATTTTTAGCATCATATTCTATCCCTTCATAGTAGTTATCCTTATTTTTGGCATATATATATAAGTTGTTCTCTCTTTAAAATTTTGAGATACAGTTTCTTCTAACAGATCAAAATATACCCTAAATCTCTAGTGTATGGCTTTGTTCTACTCTCCTGCCTGATCACATTCTCTCCCTTTTTTTTTCCTTTTTTTTTTAATCCTCTTCTTTCTTTTTTCAAACAACTTCTTATCAATTCCTTTTATAAAATCTTTTATAATTTTCATCTTTACAGTCATATTCCATCCCTTCATTGTATTAACCCTTATTTTTTTACATATATAAGTTTTTCATTCCTTAAAATCTTGGGAGGCACTTTCTTCTAACAGAACAAAATACACCCAAAATCTAATGTGTGGCACCAATCTATGCACCAGCCTGATCATATTTGGTCATATTCTGTTTTTTTTGTTTTGTTCTGTTTTAGTTTGTTTTTATCTATTTCTTTTTCTTTTTCTTTTTTCTTTATTTCCCTTTTGTTTCCCCCAGTTTCAGATTTTTTCTGATTTGTTTAGAGTATATTTTCTGGGGACGTTGGTACCCTGTTAGCATTTTTTTTTTTTAAAGATTTTATTTATTTATTTGACAGAGAGAAAGACAGCGAGAGAGGGAACACAAGCAGGGGGAGTAGGAGAGGGAGAAGCAGACTTCCCGCTGAGCAGGGAGCCCGATGTGGGGCTCGATCCCAGGACCCTGGGATCATGACCTGAGCCGAAGGCAGACACTTAACGACTGAGCCACCCAGGCACCCCTCCCTGTTAGCATTTTGTTCTCTCATTCATCTCTGGACAAAATGACAAGATGGAAAAAATCACCTCAACAAAAAGAACAAGAGGCAGGACCGACTGCAAGGGACCTACTCAATATGGACATTAGTACGATGTCGGATCTAGAGTTCAGAATCATCACTTTAAAGATACTAGCTGGGCTTGAAAAAAACATGGAAGTTATTAGAGAAACCCTTTCTGGAGAAATAAAAGAACTAAATTCTAACCAAGTCGAAATCAAAAAAGGCTATTAATGAGGTGCAATCAAAAATGGGGGGT
Source organism: Halichoerus grypus (assembly GCF_964656455.1). Classification (NCBI taxonomy): domain Eukaryota; kingdom Metazoa; phylum Chordata; class Mammalia; order Carnivora; family Phocidae; genus Halichoerus; species Halichoerus grypus. The sequence goes on along the minus strand of NC_135720.1, from coordinate 4,774,152 downwards.
CTAACTACTAGGATAAATGAGGCAGAAGAGAGAATTAATGATATAGAAGACCAAATGATGGAAAATAAAGAAGCTGAGAAAAAGAGAGATAAACAACTACTGGATCACGAGGGCAGAATTCAAGAGATAAGCGATACCATAAGATGAAACAACATTAGAATAATTGGATCCCAGAAGAAGAAAGAAAGAGAGGGACAGAAGGTATATTGGAGCAAATTATAGCAGAGAACTTCCCTAATTTGGGGAAGGAAACAGTCATCAACATCCAGGAGGCACAGAGAACCCCTCTCAAAATCAATAATAATAGGTCAACCCCCAACATTTAATAGTAAAATTTACGAGTCTCAGAGACAAAGAGAAAATCCTAAAAGCAGCTCGGGAGAAGAGATCTGTAACCTACAATGGTAGAAACATTAGATTAGCAACAGACCTATCCACAGAGACCTGGCAGGCCAGAAAGGACTGGCATGATATATTCAGAGCACTAAATGAGAAAAATATGCAGCCAAGAATATTATATCCAGCTAGGCTGTCACTGAAAATAGAAGGAGAGATAAAAAGCTTCTAGGACAAACAAAAACTAAAGGAATTTGCAAACACGAAAAGAGCCCTACAAGAAATCTTGAAAGGGGTCCTCTAAGCAAAGAGAGAGCCTAAAAGTAACATAGACCAGAAAGGAACAGAGACAATATACAGTAACAGTCACCTTACAGGCAATACAATGGCACTAAATTCATATCTCTCAATAGTTACCCTGAATGTAAATGGTCTAAATGCCCCAATCAAAAGACACAGGCTATCAGATTGGATAAAAAGACAAGACCCTTCGATATGCTGTCTGCAAGAGACTCATTTTAGACCCAAAGACACCCCCAGATTGAAAGTGAGGGGGTGGAAAACCATTTACATGCTAATGGACACCAAAAGAAAGCTGGGGTGGCAATCCTTATATCAGACAAATTGGATTTTAAGCCAAAGACTGTAATAAGAGATGAGGAAGGACACTATATCCTACTTAAAGGGTCTATCCAACAAGAAGATCTAACAATTGTAAATATCTATGCCCCTAACTTGGGAGCAGCCAATTATATAAGCCAATTAATAACAAAAGCAAGAAACACATTGACAACAATACAATACTAGTGGGGGACTTTAACACCCCCCTCACTGAAATGGACAGATCATCTAAGCAAAAGATCAACAAGGAAATAAAGACTCTAAAGGACACACTGGACCAAATGGACTTCACAGATATATTCAGAACATTCCATCCCAAAGCAACAGAATACACATTCTTCTCTAGTGCCCATGGAACATTCTCCAGAACAGATAACATCCTAGGTCACAAATCAGGTCTCAACTGGTACCAAAAGATTGGGATCATTCCCTGCCTATTTTCAGACCACAGTGCTTTGAAACTAGAACTCAATCACAAGAGGAAGGTCAGAAAGAACTCAAAATACGTGGAGGCTAAAGAACATCCTACTAAAGAATGAATGGGTCTACCAGGAAATTAAAGAAGAATTAAAAAATTTCATGGAAATTAATGAAAATGAAAAGACAGCTGTTCAAAATCTTTGGGATACAGGAAAGGTGGTCCTAAGAGGAAAGCATATAGCAATACAAGCCTTTCTCGAGCAACAAGAGAGGTCTCAAATACACAACCTAACCCTACACCTAAAGAAGCTGGAGAGAGAAGAGCAAATAAAGCCTAAACCCAGCAGGAGAAGAGAAATAATAAAAATCAGAGCAGAAATCAATGAAATAGAAACCAAAAGAACAGTAGAACAAATCAACAAAACAAGGAGCTGGTTCTTTGAAAGAATTAACAATATTGATAAACCCCTGGCCAGACTTATCAAAAAGAAAAGAGAAATGACCCAAATCAACAAAATCATGAATGAAAGAGGAGTGATCACAACCAACGCCAAAGAAATACAAACAATTATAAGAACATATTATGAGCAACTATTTGTCAGCAAATTAGATAATCTGGAAGAAATGGATGCATTCTTAGATATGTATCAACTACCAAAACTACACCAGGAAGAAATAGAAAACCTGAACAGACCTATAACCACTAAGGAAATTGAAGCAGTCATCAAAAATCTCCCAACAAACAAAAGCCCAGGGCCAGATGGCTTCCCAGGGGAATTCTACCAAACATTTCAAGAAGAATTAATACCTATTCTTCTGAAACTGTTCCAAAAAATAGAAATGGAAGGAAAACTTCCAAACTCATTTTATGAGGCCACCATTACCTTGATCCCCAAACCAGACAAAGAACCCATCAAAAAGGAGAATTATAGACCAATATCCTTGATGAACATGGATGCAGAAATTCTCACCAAAATACTAGCCAATAGGATCCAACAGTACATTAAAAGGATTATACACCACGACCAAGTGGGATTTATCCCTGGACTGCAAGGTTGGTTCAACATCTGCAAATCAATCAATGTGATACAATACATTAATAAAAGAAAGAACAAGAACCATATGATCCTCTCAATAGATGCAGAAAAAGCATTTGACAAAGTACAGCATCCTTTCTTGATCAAAACTCTTCAGAGTATAGGGATAGAGGGTACATACCTCAATATCATAAAAGCCATCTATGGAAAACCCACAGCGAATATCATTCTCAATGGGGAAAAACTGAGAGCTTTCCGCCTAAGGTCAGGAATGCAGCAGGGATGTCCACTATCACCACTGCTATTCAACATAGTATTAGAAGTCCTAGCCACAGCAATCAGACAACAAAAAGAAATAAATGGCATCCAAATTGGCAAAGAAGAAGTCTCTCACTCTTTGCAGATGATATGATACTTTATGTGGAAAACCCAAAAGACTCCACCCCAAAACTGCTAGAACTCATACAGGAATTCAGTAAAGTGGCAGGATACAAAATCAATGCACAGAAATCAGTGGCATTCCTATACACCAACAAGACAGAAAAAAGAGAAATTAAGGAGTCGATCCCATTTACAATTGCACCCAAAACCATAAGATACCTAGGAATAAATCTAACCAAAGAGGCAAAGAATCTGTACTCAGAAAACTATAAAATACCCATGAAAGAAATTGAGGAAGACACAAAGAAATGGAAAAACATTCCATGCTTATGGATTGGAAGAACAAATATTGTGAAGATGTCAATGCTATCTAGAGCAATCTACACATTCAATGCAATCCCCATCAAAATACCATCAACTTTTTTCAAAGAAATGGAACAAATAATCCTAAAATTTGTATGGAACCAGAAAAGACCCCGCATAGCCAGAGGAATGTTGAAAAAGAAAAGCAAAGCTGGCGGCATCACAATTCCGGACTTCAAGCTCTATGATAAAGCTGTCATCATCAAGACAGTATGGTGTTGGCACAAAAACAGACACATAGATCAATGGAACAGAATAGAGAGCCCAGAAATGGACCCTCAACTCTATGGTCAACTAATCTTCGACAAAGCAGGAAAGAATGTCCAATGGAAAAAAGAGTCTCTTCAACAAATGGTGTTGGGAAAATTGGACAGCCACATGCAGAAGAATGAAACTGGACCATTTCCTTACACCACACACAAAAATAGACTCCAAATGGTTGAAAGACCTCAATGTGAGACAGGAGTCCATCAAAATCCTAAAGGAGAACATAGGCAGCAACCTCTTCGACCTCAGCTGCAGCAACTTCTTCCTAGAAACTTCGCCAAAGGCAAGGGAAGCAAGGGCAAAAATGAACTACTGGGACTTCATCAAGATAAAAAGCTTTTGCACAGCAAAAGAAATAATCAACAAAACCAAAAGACAACTGACAGAATGGGAGAAGATATTGCAAATGACATATCAGATAAAGGACTAGTATCCAAAATCTATAAAGAACTTATCAAACTCAACACCCAAAGAACAAATGATCCAATCAAGAAATGGGCAGAAGACATGAACAGACATTTTTCCAAAGAAGACATCCAAATGGCCAAAAGACACATGAAAAAGTGCTCAACATCGCTTGGCATCAGGGAAATCCAAATCAAAACCTCAATGAGATACCACCTCACACCAGTCAGCATGGTTAAAATTAACAAGTCAGGAAACGGCAGATGTTGGCGGGGATGTGGAGAAAGGGGAACCCTCCTACGCTGTTGGTGGGACTGCAAGCTGGTGCAATCACTCTGGAAAACAGTATGGAGGTTCCTCAGAAAGTTGAAAATAGAGCTACCATATGACCCAGCAATCGCACTACTGGGTATTTACCCCAAAGATACAAATGTAGGGATCTGAAGGGGTATGTGCACCCCGATGTTTATAGCAACAATGTCCACAATAGCCAAACTGTGGAAAGAGCCAAGATGTCCATCGACAGATGAATGGATAAAGAAGATGTGGTGTATATACATACAATGGAATATAATATACATAATAGCCATCAAAAAGAATAAAATCTTGCCATTTGCAACGATGTGGATGGAACTGGAGGGTATTATGCTGAGCGAAATAAGTCAATCAGAGAAAGACATGTATCATATGACCTCACTGATATGAGGAATTCTTCATCTCAGGAAACAAACTGAGGGTTGCTGGAGTAGTGGGGGGTGGGTGGGATTGGGTGGCTGGGTGATAGACACTGGGGAGGGTATGTGCTATGGTGAGTGCTGTGAAGTGTGCAAGACTGTTGAATCACAGATCTGTACCTCTGAAGCAAATAATACATTATATGTTAAAAAAGAAAAAAAAGATGAAGAAGAAGATAGCAGGAGGGGAAGAATGGGGGGGGATCGGAGGGGGAGACGAACCATGAGAGACTATGGACTCTGAAAAACAAACTGAGGGTTCTAGAGGGGAGGGGGGTGGGGGGATGGGTTAGCCTGGTGATGGGTATTAAAGAGGGCATGTTCTGCATGGGGCACTGGGTGTTATATGCAAACAATGAATCATGGAACACTACATCAAAAACTAATGATGTAATGCATGGTGATTAACATAACATAATAAAAAGAAAGAATTTGGAGAATTTGTGGTGAGTGCCAAAAACCTGAGAATTTTGGTCAAATTCAATTCCATAAATAATGGCCTACTTGCAAATTGGAAACCAAAATTTGTCCTGTGTTATGCTTTTCAAATTAAGACAGAAAATGAAACCTATCTTCCGCTCTTAACTGCAAATGCAGAAAAGAGCAAAATCACCTTTGTCAATGTCTTCTGCATCCAAGGAAACGGTTTGATTGGAAAGACAGCTCTGTCCCCCTCTTAAAATTGTTCTTGCTGATGTGGCATAGTCCCTGGCTCTGATGGCTGAATGCGGGGACCTCTGGGCAACTCACCTTCAAGCTGAAGGCTGAGGCATGGTCCCTCCTGTGAGCAGCCTGTGTCCTGCCCTGCTGGTCAACTGAAACGTGTCACACACTGTGTCCCTTGATCTTGGGTTTATTAAAGTGAATATTGGATGTTCAGAAAATAAGACAGATGGGGAACTCCACCCCTAATATTCTATATTATTCAGATCTGATCAAATACTGATTCCTTTTACAAAACCTAACCCTGATACACTCTAAGCTAAGCAAAAAGATAATATGGAGATTCATCAAATCCCAGGGTCTTCCAGTTAGAGGGAAACTGAGAGGCTCCTAGTGTCGGCGACCCTGGTGTTCTCAGTAGCAATATCTATGGATAATTATTATGTTGGGAGTTGTGCAATAGAGGATGCAATATTTTTTTAAGCAGTGAATTTAGATTTTAGAACAAAATTATTTCTTCCTAAAGTTTCAAAATGAGCATTCTTGGGTATTTACCCTCTCCTATGTATTTATTTTACGTTAGTGATCTGTGCCTAATACATGCTTGGAGATATGAAAATGAATTTTTTAAAGCACCATTTCCTTTGGCTAGCAAATTTCCATTTTAAATTTCTCTGTGAAATTATTGTGAAAACAGTGTGTGTGTGTGTGTGTGTGTGTGTGTGTGTGTGTGTGTATGTTTTGGAGGGGATTCTAAGAAGCATAGAACAAACTGATGTCTACATCCTCACTGTACAAACCCTTGAAAGCAATGATGCTGTCCTTGCATGAAAATGCTGATCTTCAGCAATTGCTGTATTCTGTAGCTTTTCCTTCACCATATTGTCTAGTGTCTCTGTACACCTTTGTTCTCTTTAAATACTAAATGTCAACATAGTCAAATCACCAGAACAGAGGCCATTCTCATTGTAAACCCAGTGAATTGTCTATATTGGGGGAAAAAAAAGCAGGAAATCCGAGCAGCTTGGACTTCTAGGATGAACTACAGCACACTCTCTTCAACCCATAAAACCTAGGGGCTTCATAGCACTGAAGAAACAGAAGGGCAGGAGAGGGTGGAAGACATTGAACGTGTTGACCTCTGGTACTACCTATATGCGATGCTTTCCCATCTAGTTCCCTGGTGAGCGTGTCTTGAAGATTTCATCCAGAAGACTGACACTAGCTGAGTGTGCAAGTGCAGGGCAGAGGAAGAGTCTGGTTTCTCTCTCAAGTCTGGCAGGACCCTAGGGACCGGGAGAATGTTACAGGCACCCCTTATAGACTGCAGAGCAAGGACGTAAGTCATCTAGAGGCATGTGCCATCTGCTCCAATTCTGCTTCCATCTCATTGCTGTTTGGTTTTGTTTCCTTGGGTAAAGACATTGGAACACAAAGCAGGTGGGTATTACTGGTCTCTTCCTGCCCATCCTCTTCCCACCTGCAGTGTTGCAAGGTCTTAACACATTAAGACCTTAATACTTCACCATCCTCAAGCAGTGAGAAATGTTTTTGCAAAGGTTGTTGATATTCTGCAAAGTAACACAAGTTCATGTAGCTACATCTGAGTGTTTAAATTACTATCCAGGTATGTCTCTGAGGAAGTGAGAAATATGTGCCCCATTTGGGATTTTGATGAAAACAAAATATCTTCATGGTTTTATTTATTCTTGTATATTAAAGATATAAAGTGAAAACTCCATAAAAGTAACAAATATTGGGGATTAAACACAATTTGAAGGCACATTGGGAAAATTATTTTAAGTGGCTACAGATTGTAGGGTGGAAAGAAGAGGGGCCCTTGCTGTATTTATCCTTACATAGGCTTGATGTCTACCCAGGAATGCTACAGTTGTATACGCTTGATTAAATATCTGAAGATTCTCACACACAATTTCACCACCTAGAATGGATTTGACCAGAAAAAGTGCAATTCTAAACACCTTAGGTATAAAACAAGGCTGTCACATAGAAAGGCCCTTGTAAGCAGTCTGACCTTCTAGGATAAATGTCACAGGTCACTATAGGTAGTGGTCTGCGGGTAAATGTTTAACACCCAGCTCTGAAAAAAAAGGGTATGTGTACATATGGATCTATTCACATGCATAAGTTTATCATAAATTTTACTAATAACAAAGATGTGTAGCAGGTAATTTACAAATAATACCCTATTGTAAATTTCATATAGGAAATTGAATTTCACAGAATGCTTCCATTGATTTCTTTTAAAGTGTTTTCATAGCCAACCTATGGTTGCAATTGACTACCAGGTGCAGTCATGACATGAATATTGGTTAAGATTTTCATTTACATTAATGAGCGAGGTGTACATGAAACAACAAAGATGTATGAAGAATTTTACTAGCTCATCAATGATATAAGAGACTACTTTTCTGAATTGGAAAATAGTTCTGAATACCGGAACAACATCTCCTTAAATTTTGTGCTATTTATAATGTAAAGGCTACAGACAGAAAGTACTTTCAAGTTTAATCTGCTCTATTGATGTTTTTCCACATGTTCTTATGTCTAGACAATCAACAAAACAGTAAGTGAAGCCCTGACTTGCAGCATTTGCTGATGTCTATGGTGTGAATTCTCTCATCATAGCTGATGTTGACCTGCCAGTGTGACTCTACTAAGCACAGAGATGGATTATTACACAGAGATTAATCAACAGAGATTACCCAGAGATTAGTTATTAATAAGTTTCTGTTAAACAACAGGCTTACAACATTCCTGAAAATTCAGCAATCAGCTCTTGAACTCTCGATAAGACATTTTGCTCCTGAATACCAAGATTACTTACTAGTTTCCAAACTTGGAACATTATGGGGAATGGAGATTTCATTTCCTTTTATCTTAACCCAGTAGCCAATTTAAAATAAACTTATCTTTTAGCTAATTTAAAATAAAGTTATCTTTTCTCTGAGATTTGGTGCTTACAGCTTACGTTCTACCACCCATATCTATGCAGTTATGATGCATTTGCTCAAGTTTATGTTAAGGGTGAGTGGATGAAATTTACTGAGGTAAAATCCAAAGAAGCACCTGTTGATACTCCTTTCAAATTATTAGCTTCTTCAAAACAATGCTGATAAAGGATAGTGAAAAACATTTGTAAAAACACATGAGCTTTATGAAAATCCACAACCACGTTGTTTACTCTAATTTTTTAAAAATCACCGTGAGTGTTCACAGTTATGTTGGGTTGGTCTCAATACCCAGAAGAAGTGATTTATTGCATGGCGCATTCACATAGATCTCTTCTCATAATAAGTGAACATTCAGTGTAAGTGAAAGAAAGTTCAAATATCCTAGAGAGCACAGCACGAAACGATAGTGATGCGCGCCAGGAAGATCAGTGACCACAGTAGAGAGGACACTTTCTTCATGCCATTGCAAACTAAGTGTTCTGATTTGGTTGAAAATTTGAATATGACATCTGAGACCACTTGCTACTTATAAGATTACCAAAGGCTGCTGATCGAACAGGATGGGACCTTAGCAACCATGTCATCTCATTTTTAAATGCACTTGGGCTTTGAAGAGTTAGATTTCCATCAAAGTCATTGAGCAGTATTTAAATCTACATTGGCAGGGGCACCAAAAAAAAATTGCAGATAATTTCCCAAAAATATTAACACAAAAAATTCCTTTTTGCCTACAACATTTACATGTTTCCCTCCTCCTAGACTACCCAGAGCAATTATATCAGATTTCTTTCAGCAAAATTTACGTAAAAACCAAACAAATGGAGACAGAGAAGGAATTGCAAAGCAGACAGAATTATTTTAGCCTTACAAATAGGAGTATCAGCATATTTTCAAGTCTTGACTAAATCTCTGCATCTAGGAACCAATAGTGATGTGGAAGGGTTATTTGATTCCATTTCTTGGCTTTGGGGTACAATTATATGTCAGAACTGCTGTCGTACTTTTGTACCATGGCCTGTGTAGATGCAGTAATGGGCTAATAGGTGAATCACATAACCTGAATAATTCAAGCAAAAAAATCTGTTATGAAGAAAGGCAATAAGGAATTAGAAATATGGAGGGACCCCTTGGGTCTCTAAGGGGGTTGCTGTTTCAAAATAGACTGTAAGGTCAACAGATGAGGAAATGATTTCTATTGAAAAGGTAGTTTATTACTCACAGTTTCACAAAGGAGACGGCATACCATGTTGGGGAGAGCCCCACAGGAAAGCTCCTGTCAGGTATGAGGCAGAGAAGCAGGAGAGATCTGGGCAAAAGCCTTTAATGTGGTTTCTTGAGAAGGAATGGGTGAGGAAGGGGAGGCAGGTTTAGGATTGACTAGCTTGAATAATTTCAGCGGGCTCTGGGGCACAAGGGCTGTTATCTGGCATCTGGCCCTGGGGTGTTAAGGGCAGGGTCCTGAGGCCTGTGGACTCTGGATTGATCAGTTTGTATTTGAAAAGCACCCCCAGTTTTTCATAAATGGATTTTATGAAATTGAGGAATGTTCCCTATATTCTGTAGAGTTTTAATCAGGAAAGGATGCTGTATTTTGTCAAATGCTTTTTCTGCATCAATTGAGAGGACCATATGGTTCTTCTCTCTCCTCTTATTAATGAGTTCTATCACATTGATTGATTTGCAAATGTTGAACGACCCTTGCATCCCAGGGATAAATCCCATTTGGTCTTGGTGGATGATCCTTTTAATGTATTGTTGGATCCTATTAGCTAAGATTTTGTTGAGAATTTTGGAACCATATTCATCAGGGATATCCACCTGAAATTCTCCTTTTTGATGGGGTCTTTGCCTGGTTTGGGGATTAAGGTAATGCTGGCCTCATAGAATGAGTCTGGAAGCTTTCCTTCTGTTTCTATTTTTTGAAACAGCTTCAGGAGGATAGGTATTAGCAACAATGTCCACAATAGCCAAACTGTGGAAAGAGCTGAGATGCCCTTCAACAGACGAATGGATAAAGAAGATGTGGTCCATATATACAACAGAATATTACCCAGCCATCAGAAAGGATGAATACCCAACTTTTACATCAACATGGATGGGACTGGAGAGTATGCTAAGTGAAATAAGTCAAGCAGAGAAAGTCAATTATCATATGGTTTCACGTATTTGTGGAACATAAGGAATAGCATGGAGGACATTAGGAGAAGGAAGGGAAAAATGAAGGGGGGGGATCGGAGGGGGGAGACGAACCATGAGAGACTATGGTCTCTGAGAAACAAACTGAGGGTTTTAGAGGGGAGGGGGGTGGGGGGATGGGTTAGCCCAGTGATGGGTATTAAGGAGGGCACGTATTGCATGGAGCACTGGGTGTTATATGCAAACAATGAATCATGGAACACTACATCAAAAACTAATGATGTACTTTATGGTGATTAATATAACATAATAAAATTAAATTAAATTAAAAAAATTAAAATTAAAATTAAAATTAAAAAAAAGAGAAGCACCCCCAGGAGAAATCCTTGGGAGGTGGGTCCTACGGGAGGGAGGAGGTCAAGGCCAGGGGACTGGAACTTCTCTCGGATGCATGTGGTCATGTGATTGTATCATTAGGCATATTTTAGAAGCTAGAACCATGATTAATACAGTTATCGATGTTTAAATGTTTCATATAGAATACTCATCTTCTGTTGAATGCTTATAAATTTCCCTTCATCCATCAATAAATTTGGGTGAGAATTTACCATTTACCTTATGTGAGATTAAAGGAGATCATGGAGTAGCAGTTTATATAACGCTCTAAGTATCCTATGGTAAAAAGTACAAAACAGATTCAGTGTTTAAAATAGCAGCAGCAAGCAAACAGCATAGATGCATGGCAAAGGTTAATTCTATAAGCCAAAAAACTAATGTTTTGAGTGAAAAGGGGGGAAAAAATCATACATTTGTACTTGCAGTTGTAAACAAGAAGGCATGCTGGGTAGGCAGCCTGAAGACAGCCAAATTAGAAAAATCCTTTCTGAGATTTCCCTTTCCATTATTTATAGGCTGGAGAAGATTCATTGTTTGCAAAACAACAGGGGCAGCTCTCTTTCTACATCCATTGACACAGGAAAATCTTCTCATGGAGGATTTATTTGAAGTCCTGTAGTGATTTTTTCCCCCTTGTACCTGGACATTTTGAATATAAGAAAATCAAATGATATAAAACATTACACTTGGTAATAAATCAACATTAAAAGGAACCACTATTCTTAACAGGGTGGGGTGAGGTCAGGAAAGGGAAAGAAAGAATTTTCAATAATACATGGAAGATTTAAGTAGTGGAAAATTTATTTGTTTAAGGAATAATCTAAAATAGTGGATTTTTTTATTTGTTTATTGGTTTGTTTGTTTTTTGCTAAGATCAAATGTAAGTATTTCCAAGAAAGTATTTATTCATTTTTGACATGGGATGTCTACTGAGGTGAAGTTGATTTGGGGAGAATATAGGAAGTTAGAGTTCCAGAATTTGAAGTCCACCCAACTGGTATGCCAGGATGCATCTTTTGCTGTTGATTCCTCAGAAACTATAATTTCTCTAGAAACTTCTAAACCTAGGAAAACCTTAGGCACATTGGATCTGTCCCAAGAGGAATTTCTTATTAGTGGCTTGACACTGATTTGCTGACACAACAATTCTCACTTTCAGGAAAATCTCCTAATTACTCTTAGAGATTGCCAAATTCAATTTTAAGACGATGAAATTATTTCCCCAATCCACAACCAAAAACAAGTCTCATTACTTTAGAAAAGTCAATAGAATAATTTCTAACTACTGACTCAAGTTGTGATGAACCCCAACCCCCCATTTGATGTCTTTTGCTTGAAAGTGTCAGAAACATATCTGTGCTAACATGAACAAAAGTTGAGAAGAAGGTGGCCAGACTTCAGGACAAAATTGGGGCATCATATATGATCTCAGCTCTTTTCATCTTTGCCTCATTGAGCATACCTGTTTGATTTTTCTCTGTGTCTGCCGAGGGACCGCCAGAGCTTATCTGATCCATGTGGGAAAATAAAAACTGACCACAGGTGGCTCCAACATCCACCTCTTGCAGTTCAGTCTCCCAGAGAGCATGGATCAACCATCATCTCAGTTTCAAAGCCCCGGAGGAAGGGCCTCAGAGGTCAACCCCGAGGATAGCAGAAACTAGGGAGCGGGTGCAAAGGGGTGCTACTGTCAAGTCCTGTGAGTAGGGGGGCTACACATGGGGTGGGGGGAGGGGGTGCTGGGCCATCGAGGGCACAGCCCAGCACTTTGCTACAGGTGTCTGCGATGCTCAGTATCTCATCAAATGCCTTCGCCGCAAACATCAAGTGTATGGTGTTGTCAGCAACTGGTCTCAGAACCCTCTTTTTTTAGGAACTCCCCTCCCACATCCCCCAGTGGACTTTGAGAAAATGCATCATATTCACCTAGTTCCTTCTCTAGGGATCCAGATTTAAAACAAAACAAAACAAAACAAAACTCAGATAAGGCAAATAATCTCTTTAGTCGCCTCTTTTCCTAACATAAATGGACTCACATTATTTCTTTGGAAACGTGGATTGTATCATTTCCCTGCCCAATTGCCCTTCTGTCCCCAGCTCTTGCAGGGTGTATGGGGCCCATGTTCCAGCTCTCCACCCCAGTGCCCCTTCAATTCCTCTCCCCTCCTCCCCCCAACCACTCACATGCCCATGTGAGCTCCCTCTGAAGTGAGAGATCTTCATAAGCTGATGGTATTCTCGAGATGGGCATGCACAGTCCATCTTTCAGAATCGCTTACCACCGAACTACCTCCAAATCCACACTTTCACAGCTGATCTTTCCTAGCTACGAGGGTCACCTCTTTTGAGGATTTTTAATTCTAATTTTCAAGCTATTCCATACAGTTTCAAAGTGTATGGGGAAGATGGATTTCTCTGGGGGAAATTTCTGGAGAGATTTCTCATGCACAATATTGGGTTTTAAGGCACTATTAGAAGGTTCTGCCCTTACTCAGTGAGAACCTCCCTTTCCTTCAAAGACTGTTAGTAAAAGGAAATAAACTTTTGAATGCATTATTTGCTGGGCCACTAATTGATCATTTGATGTAAGACTTCATAGGCTAGGCTGGAGCATGTTATATCAACTCCAAGCTACAGAGGGAAATCCCTTTCTTCCTTAACAGAAGCACACCAGGTGGAGAAAAAATAAGTTAATCTCCAGGCATTTTTCCTACCCAGACATGAACAGAGAAAATGTAAGAAAGATTCATATTTCACAGTAACTCTGCCCATCAAAACGTGTGGACATATCTGTATCCTGGAATCCGACCCAATGGTATTAAAATTCTCTCTTCTTTGAGAGGAGGAAGAAGGAGTTCTTCATCTCTCTCTCTCTACACCACCTCCATGCAATGAATGCTCTCTCTCTCTCTCACGCACACACACGCACACACGCACATTACTGTAACCATCATAATCGCTATAGAAGCACACAGCCATCGCTTGATAATGTAGTTTTAAAGTACCAGAGTGAGTTTATTATTTAAAAAAAATCCACATTCAAGTTGATATTGTCACTAAATGCTATCCCTCCCTCCCCACCCCTCCGTAGAACAATAAACCTGGAACTTAGATGTGAGGATTACGAGGTGATCCAAAATAGTGCTTTTTATAATATCTTCTGAGCTGCTTTTATCTCCATCTTTATTTTAGGTTTTAACATGTGAACTATTGCAATTCTCATTTCTGTGACCTCCCACCCCCTGGCACATGTACTCTGCTCACTGTCCCTAAATGATTAGCTTGAAGAAATATCATAAGAATTAAGGTTTTTTCCATCTTCTTTCCAAATTTCACTCTCCGGATTGCCAGCCTGCCCACGTTGTCTAAAGTCACATATCATTCTGAATTATTCAATACCCTATTTCAAAATCAGAGACTTCCTCTACCTTCCCCCACCCACCCCCCTCCCCCCCTTCTATATTTGAAAGCAGCCCTTTGCCTAGTATCTCCATTATGAGTGCCCCAGTTGGCCATCTCTTCCCATCTAGATAGTCATCTTGTCTCATTCATCAAGAATGTTCTCAAAGAGCACCTGGACAGGCAGCTCACGTGTTTCTCAAGCTTCTCCCAGAGCACTTAGCAATTGTTCTTCAGCAAGATGGAGACTGGATGGAGTTTGGTACCAACAGAAAATAAAAATAAAATTTTCAGTGCCAAAATACTCAGAATGAACATGATAATCAACCAAGACAGGGTAATGAGCTTTTTTTTTTAAGAATGAGTGGGTTTTTATAAACATGCTAAGGATTTGTCAGTTGCATGTATTCTTTGAGTTCCTTTTCCAGTAGTGAAATTGAGTTTCTACTGATTCATTCACTGTCTCTCATCCATCTTGCCCTGCCCCTGGAACCAGTGGAGTGTGTTGTTCAGAAGGTTGGCTGGAGTTGCCAGGGCAGTTCATGGCTCTAGCAAAAAACGGGTTAATTGTATAACAGGGAGAGCAAATCCATGACCTTGGGGCTCAGCAACATAGCAGGTTTGCATATTCACAGAGCTAACCTGCTGGTAAGTATGAAACAGGTGTCTTGACTACAAAGTCCATCAAAACACTAGAATTTATGTGCCTGGAGGAGCAGGGATTTTGTTGTAAGTACTTCCTAATCATTGCTGGAACCCTATAAATATTAAACAGTAAGCACACAGCTCAATGATATTGCTGTCTGCAACTTATTTTGCATGCATAATTAGAATAAATGACAAATACATGTCAGTCTGTTCAGAGAGGGTGCGCATGGACAAAATTAATTGTTTAGTTTAAAATCTGAAGTGAAACTTGGGTAGTTTAATAGTAAAATGGCATTATGAATCATCCTACCCATCAATATATATAAATCTAGGTATTAAAATCAAGTCAAAATAGTTTTTACTTAATAAAACATGACACATTGTCATGATGCTATTAATTATTATTCTGTAGAATATTTTACTGTGTGTCTATGAATATTAAATATCTTTCTGTTGCTCAAGAATTTTGAGCCTTTCATGCTCCCTGTTAAAGTGGCGTTCTACAAACTGTTTTGCTGTGATTTAAATCATTATTGATTCCTTTCAAAAAAAGTACCCAGCAGCCTCTAAAGAGGATGAGTATTTGGAAGCTGCTAAGTGACTTCACCGGAATTGAGACCGGATATCCTGGCGAGCAGCATTTCTTATTGTAAGCTCTTAGCAATTTCATGTTTGTTTGAAGCAGAGAAATATAGCAAAAAAAATAAATTCTGTATCAACACGGGACTCTAGTTGATGAAGCTGTTTCCCACAGGGGATTTTGTTCTATGATTTACCAATTAGCCTCTTTGCTTATGTTTCCTTATCTTAAAAAACAGGAAAACATTTGCTTTTCCTGCTTCAAATATAAAGATAAATGAGATTATTTATGTGAGAGTGCTTTGTAAAAAGTCTCTGGAAACATAAGGTATTTGTTCTTTGTATAGTAACACATACCAGAAGGGAAACACAAGGGTGTGTTGATCTCTGTTAATGCCTGGTGTCTTCTGTTTGAATCTGTCCTGTCCATAAGTGGTCCTTGAGTTTGCTCCCAGAAAGGTGCTTGGAAGATAAGTAGATCTGTGGGCTGTATGGCTTAGTTAGGTGTGTGCTGGTGGATAGAGCCCTTGCAGTAGAATTAGGGAAAACTTACTTCCTAGAGGAATAAAGACCTGAAAGAGTCTTAATTTAAAGACATGTTATGATTTCATCTTCCTAAAGTAGCCAAAGTTTTCAGGTAATGGTGATCTAAGAATTCTATTGTAGATAAGATTACACTGTTCTTGAAAATCATATTTTTCCAGGAGAATTATGGTGAGATGTATCTAAAGATGTATTCTTTTTTCTCTGTTACTAAAGGTCTGCTTTATGGGATTCATTTTTTTTTTTCTCATGGGTTCAAGAAGCAGAGATTTAACAAACAATTACTTAGTACCTATCAATGCTATGCAATGAGGAACAAGACATGATCTTGGCCATCTGAGATTTTATTGCACCCCTAGGTCATCGATCCAGTTTCTCTATGATGGTTTCTAATTTAGTAAAATAAAAGGAAGATTCTGGAAAGCCTTCATAATGGTCCTTTTTTAGTAACAATAACTACAAGAAAGAGAAGGTCCACTTGTGTCACTCTACTGCACGTCAGTGTCACCTTGTTTTTTTGAGATTCAAATTAGATTTGCTCAAATGAGGGGAGACTCAATGAGCTCTCAGGATTTCTGGAGATTCTTTCATGGAGTTTACTTTGTTACTAAACACTCCTGTTTTTGAGTTCTTACTTCTGCTGACTCTGTTCTGCATTTCAGTAATTTCTGCAAGCATATGATGCCTGTTTTCCATATGTGTTGCCTTGCACTGAGGCTCGAGTTCTTTTATAACCTTCTAGCTTACTACAATGGGTGTTGGATCAAACTTGTGCTGAATTTCTATGACATAAGAGCATTTACAGTGAAACCGTGTAAACAATTTAACACTGAATTTAAAAGAAGCAATGAAACTTTTGGAAGAAAATCTAAGTGACCTTGGATTTGGTGATGAGTTTTTACATACAA
Source organism: Halichoerus grypus (assembly GCF_964656455.1). Classification (NCBI taxonomy): domain Eukaryota; kingdom Metazoa; phylum Chordata; class Mammalia; order Carnivora; family Phocidae; genus Halichoerus; species Halichoerus grypus. Next base: position 4,757,341 of record NC_135720.1, on the reverse strand, counting down.
CACCAACAAAACCTCTGCTCTGACGAAGACACTGTTAAAAGAATGAGGGACAAGCTGCAGACTGAGAGAAAATGTTTGCAAAACATGCATCTGATGAGGGACTTGTACTGAAAATACACAAAAAAAACACTTAAAACTCAACTGTAAGAAAATAAGCCACTCAATTAAAATATAGATGAAGGGGGTGCCTGGGTGGCTCAGTCCATTGAGCCTCTGACTCTTGATTTTGGCTCAGGTCATGATTTCAGGGTCATGAGGTCAAGCCTCCCATAGGGCTCCATGCTCGGCATGAAGCCTGCTTGGGATTCTCTCTCTACCTCTCCCTCTGCCCTTCCCCACTCTTTCTCATTCTCTCTCTCTCTCTCTCTAAAACAAATAAATAAATCTTCAAAATATGTGTGTGTGTGTGTGTGTGTGAAAGATCTAAAAAGATATCTCCCCCCAAAAGATATACCATTAACATCTAATTTTGGAGGTTAGAGAAAACACACAAGATAACATAATACAATGCTGGTAAAAATAGTATATAAAACCAAGATAAAGTGCTGAACAAAATATTGGGAAGAAAGTAGAAATAATGATGACTTTTAGATTTTGAAAATAAAATTATAGAAAGGGAGTTCATAAAATCTGAAACACTAGAGGACAGTTGAATGGGAAAAATCAATTTTAAAAAGTCCAAAGGGACGATGAGAGATCAAACAAACCATGAAAGAGGTAGAACAGATGGAAAGCATAAAGAAACATGGTAGAAATAAGACAATTTACTTGCTATTGTTGTATAAATCAACCATTGTTGCATAGATCATTCCAGCCTCCTTCCCCTTCCTTCCTCTCTGTAAATTTCCACTCAGACCCTGAGAAATCTGGTTCCCACCATCCACCAACCATCTGTGTGACTGCTCCATTGTCGTGGGCACCTCTAGCACCAGAATGGTTAACCCGTACCCCTGTGGGAAACAGCTTCATCAACTAGAGTCCCGTGTTGATACAGAATTTATTTTACTTAGTTTTATACACTTGACTAATCTCCAAAGATATTTAGGTCAGTACCTTTCTTCTCATTCCCTCTAGTGAAGTGGTTTCAAAAATTTGTAAGGTAGTGAAGTTCTTTTGTCACATGCTGCCCCCCATCCTGGGATCCTGTAATCTGACACTTGTCTGTGGGCACCAAAAGCCTAGGGCTGCTTTAAAATGTAATCTCAACTTTAAAATGTCATTTCTAGATTTTCTTATAACTGAGGCCTCTTTTCCTATTTGCTTCTTGTAAGTTTCACTAGAATTGTGTCCACGCTGTGGTTCAGTACCCAACCCAACGTCTGTGAGGCGTCCGCATTTAGGTGTTTCGTGAATGTCTCCTCTCAAACGCAATACATTTAACTTAATCTAACTTTTCCTCCCTTCTGAAACCTGTTTCCTCCCTTCTCCACGTCATTTCCAGTTGACTTTTATCTCCCCTTATTTCAAGTCCCTCAAACACGGGGATTTCTAAATTCCCGGAGAAATAAACTGACCGTCCCATTCAAAGTTTGCTATCAACCCATGGTCCAACAGATTCCAACTTGACCAGGCATTTGGAATTAGAGGAACCACTGTATTCTCAGAAGGATTATGGGAGCAAACTTTCTGAGAAGGACTACATTAAATAAACAGGTAGATTTATTTTTATCTGCTATATTAAAAGAAAAAAATTGCAACAGAATCTCTTATAAAACCATGTTATTAAATCCAATGATCATCTTTCAATTTCATCTTATTTCACCTATGAGTGATACGAGCAAATATAACACTTCATGACTCCCTTCTCCTGGATTTTTTTTAACTGGCTGTCAGAACACCAAGGTCTGCTGCTTTTCCTTGAATCCTACTGATTGCTCCTTCCAGCCTTCTTTGCGGAAGTCTCTTTTTTCCTGATCTCCAACAGGTGAGATACTCATGGACCCAGTTGTTAAACATAATCTCTTGGTATGTCTCTAATGATCTTATCCAAACCTATTGCTTTAAACTGCATCAATATGAGATGAGATGATACTCCAATTCTAGTCTCTACACCTCTCCCTCGAACTACATATTCATGTCTTTACCTGTCAACATGTCACTTTTATAACAAATAGGTATGACACACTTCACATGTTCTAAACTGAGCTCATGACATTCTGCCCCAAACCTGTTTTTCCTACAGGCTTCTTCATTTTAGTTATTCGTGAATGAATCTTTCCAGTTGTTCAGTCCAAAAAGCCATGGGTTATTCTATACCCCTCGCTCTCACACACTCTATGTCTGTCTGCCATTGAATCCTGCTTGCTCGCTTTCAGATATATCCAGACTCTGACCATCTCTCACTTTCTTTACTGCTCACTCTAGTCAGTCACCTCCCTCCCACGTTGTTGGAATAGCTTGCTTCCACTCCTCTTGTTCAGAGTCCTAAATACACAGTAGTTAGAGGGATAGTGGCAAAAATAAGCCAGATTCCATGTGTCCTCTGATTAAAATCCCCTGGGAGCGTCTCACTAACAAAAAGAACCTGAAGTCTATCCTCAGATGGACTGACATGCACATGACCAAGCCCACGTTATGTCCAGACCTCGTCTACTTCTCCTGCTCCTCTGTATTCTTTCTGGCTACACCAGCTTTCTTGCACTTTCTTGAGCACACTAGACCTGTTTCCACTTCAGGAAACCATTAGCCTACCCTGCTCTTTATCCAGATATCCACCTGACTTGCTCCAACTTTATACCTTTACCCCAAATTCACATTGTCTATGGAACCTTCCATGGCTACCTCACATACAATTTCATAGTATCAAACATTTCCTTATTTTAGCACTTAGCACTATTCACTGCCTACCCAACCTTTATTGTACTACTTTATTTTATTTATTGTCCATCTTTCCCACCAGAGTTTAAGTCATTTGAGGGCTGGAGTTTTGTCTTTTTTATCAACCATATTATTCTGAATTCAAGAATTTGTCATAAGACAGAGAGTGATCTATTGGTGTTCATTAAATCAATAAAATAAATGATAGATTGTTTTAATTCTCACAACAACTCTATTAGATTTTTATCATGTGAGGAAATCAAAGTTCAGAGATAACATCATCACTTGCTTACTCTGGTGAGAACACAGCTGGACTTGAGTCTCAGGCTTTTATAACTTTGGAAGTTATAGCCTTTTTTCACATTATTTTTCCTGGTAGAGGCTTAGGATAATGTCCTAAATCTACTGGGTGTTCAGTAAATTCTTATTGATGATAAGATTTTAGGTATATGTACTTCTCTTGATTTTTAAGCTTGGTTTGTATCCTGTTTATTTCACTTAAATGTTTTTGTCTTCTCCAAGAAGGAGATGATCGTTTAATTGTTATTTGGTTTCCACTCTAAATTCTATGTTATTTTCCAACTTAAAAAAAAAAAAAAGATTATGTATTTACATCTTTCCCTTGTGTCATTCTTTGAATTTAGCACTGAGAAACCAATAAAACATTTTTTTTTAATGTTTTGACCTTGGTCTAGGCATCATAAACTAATTTTGTATTTCTGATTTCCCGCAAATTCTGAGTAGCCACATCTCCATGCTTTCTTCTGTGTAACAAGCGTTGGATGGCTGTATAAAAAAAAAAAAAAAAAAATGTGTTCCCAAGTGAACTCTTTCTTTCCTTCTACTTACTAAATGTCCTTGTCTTCCACCATCCCAGGTTTCTGTGAGGGGATTTTCATATAACTATCGTGCACTGAGAAGCCAAGAAGCCAAGGCCCATGATTGATTAGGACTGCTGCCATATATAAACTTGAAAATTCGCTCCTGTGACAAGATAAGCACAGACAAGAGACTCAATCAAAGTCAGCAGCTCCCAGATGTTAACACATGCATTTTGGTCACAATTTTAAGGATGCTAACTGGCTTCAGCGCAAAGGGGGTTTCATATGTACTCCCAAGCCAGGTGATGCACCGTTGATAGAAGGTTAGTAACTTTCTAGATAAGAGTGATATGCCTGATTGCTATTAAAACATCACCTTTGGTAATGGCATTGTAGGGCTCTTTCATCAAAATGAGGTGTTGATGCTTGCCACCCACATACTCAGTTGGAGTCCAGACATCTATTGATGAGGGTAGTGTGACCGCTGAGGGCTGGAGGCTTCAAGACAGATTGTCTCTGAGCAAAATGCACCACTCATTTGCTGCTGCAGGAAGAATGGCTATAAAAAGTCATTCTGTTGTTTGATTCATGAGTCCTGGGGATAAAACAAAGCTTTTGTTGGACTGTCATGCATTAATCCCTCTCATGCTTGCAAAATTAAAAGGAATTGTTTCCAAAGTGTGAGATTTATTAAATGGCCAACTCTTTCAACAAGAAGAGCTTGCTATGGAGACAAGATCATGATGTCACACGAATAACCTGGATTTCTATTAAATGTTAAAAACTAAAAAAGAAAGAAGAAGAAAAGATTTTTAACAAATTTTCCCATAGCTAACAAAAATATTAATTTGTCATGATCTGAATCAGGAAAAAAATCCCCATTCTTTAGCCTTCATGTAACTTCCCCTTTCTCCCCATTGAAGAAAGGGTTTAAAAAACCCAGAAAGTCATTCAAAGGTGAATCTTATTTCACTTTATAAAGAAATGCCTCTTTTAAAAACACATTTTTGTTCACAGGTACCACGAAGTTCTTTAAGAGTACAAATTATTCTCCTTTATCACTTGAGTGAAGAGAGAGAGAGAAAGAGAGACAGTACCAGCCCACGTGTATAAAGTATCTTCTTTGGATAGGACTGGGTGTACTTTTCCACTGGGCATTGTGCCCAGCTCATTGTAACTAGTTATTCATTTTTTTCTAAATTGCAGCTTTTATTCCAGTCCCTTCAGAGATAATGGGACCACAAATCCTATTATCAGAAAGATTTTGCTCTTCATGTAACTGAGAGAGGGTTTCTGTAGTGTAAGTAATGCATGTTCCCATTCTCTGGTATGCAAAATAAGAGCATTCTAGACACCCATGTTCCTGATCTCTCTCTCTTTTACAAACACCTGCACTCTGCTTTTGAATGTCAACTCCAATGTCATAACATAATGAAAGAAACTTCAGATTCTTCTTCTGTGCTTCCTCTATGCTTTCTTGAAAATGCAGCTAGCATAACTTTCTTTCTCTTGTGAGGAATCTTTACAAACGTCGAAGAAAATCACAAGTGATGGGAGCCGACAAATCAGTATAATGAGAAGAATAGAGAATTTTAAAAATAAACTTTTAGATTTGTTTTTAAATAAATCAGGGAATGTTGTACCAGTTACTTAACCACCATGGGTCTCAGATTTATGCTCTATGAACTCAAATTAATAATATTTACCCTAACTACATTACACAGTTATTAATAATAATAGCTACCATCCATTTGCTATTGGGAAATCTAGAAAAATGAAATTCAGTGACCAGAATGAGCAGACAGGAAATCGATTCTTGGGCTGGATGATTAATATTAAGCTTGCTCTGATCACTTTGTTCTTTTGCAACACATTTGGAGAAGATTCCTTCAGTAGGATGGCCTTTTTTATTCAAAAAGGATAAAGGAGATCTTCAGGGGTTAGGTTTGTGTGCGATCTATGTGCTATGAATTGTTTGTTGCAGTTTGCCTTCTTTGGAAAAGAAATAATGAACTAATTTGTTACTCAGTGACAAATGAACTGGCAGCTTTATCAAGTGGTAAACCACTTGCCTGACGAATTTACATACAGAAATGCCATGCCAGGAGTCGGTAAGATTCAATCCTCCAATGTAGGTCCAACTGTAATGTAACCAATACCTGAGCACCTGTGAAAAAATATGTGCAGGACAATTACTCCTGGGGGAAGCTGGAGTAGCAGTGTCTGCGGACTCTTGCTGACTCTTCAGACACATACTGAACCCATAAGTGAAGAATGGGCATGAGGGCAGAGTCCCTGCTGAGGAGGCAGGACGCTGGGCAGGTGGGTGACCGGCTCCCCAGGAACACACTGGGTTTCTTTACTAGGGAAATTCTTAGGATGTTAGTTGCCCTTGGGCCTCTTAAAATTAGGGACCAAACATGATATTTAATTAATTTAGGGAGGACGTTTAAAGATTCTTTTTCAGCTATTAGTAGCTTACATGCTGAGAGAAAAGAGAAGGTAAGCCATTGATGATGTATTTAGACAGGGACTTCTCTTCCTCTCCCATCATTCACTTCTCCCTCACGCTCAGGCTCGTCGCTGGTGGTCCCTCTTCAACTTGCTCTGTTCCACCTCAGTGTGGTCTTCTCCCTTCCAGCCTGACCGCCCGTGAGGCCTTCCATGCCTGCTCTTCCCAGCCTTAGGTGTACGCCACGGCCTCGCTGCTGACCTCTCTCTCATCTGAGTTATCCTTATGCACTCTTGCTAGGTTAACCTTATTTTATTTATTTTTACAGGAACACCACTGATTTTTGTCACAAACCTGCCCCAAGCCCTCAATAGCTCTCCATTTGTGTAAAGAATATACGGCCCACACTCTAACTTGGTATTTCATGTCCTTAGTGACCTGGCCCCCATCTGCCCAGCTGAGCCCTGCTTGTCATTCCCGTCATGGACTGTAGGCTCCACGCTGTGGGGCCATTCTGGTTTGGGTCCATAGTGTCACAAGTCTGAATCGGTGGTCCTTTCATGTACTGAGAACCTCTGCAACAGCTTGTTTTGCCATACTGGAAACTAAGAAAAAGATCTTCCATACTCGTATTAATGCTAAACATTTGGACTTCAGGGCTTGGCCCCAACGTCACCTCCTCCCTGTCTCCTTAACCACTGCAACTCCGCCGCCAAAAACAGAAACAACAGTCCTGCCTTCAAGCCTCCACAGAACTTTGTACAATTTAAAAGGCAAAACGTACCATTACCTTATATTTTAGAATTACACATGCTCATCATATTTTCTCTCAGTGAATAAGCTCTTTGTGCTCAGGGTCCATCTCTGACATATTTTGTCATTCTCTTTCAGCTTGCTACATGTAACTGCCACTGGGCAAATATTTGTTCAATGTAAGCATTTCCACCTTGCTTTTCCATATTCTGATTTGGGAATAGCAGGATGCATGGGTCTGCCTAGTTCATTTTCAAAAGTCTCCATGCTTTTAAATTCTGACCCTGACACAGAACTTGAGATGATGGTAAGTATTCATACACTGGTGTCATTACATCTCATCCCCTAAACTTCCTTAAATGGCTCGCTGACTTAATGGATTACGTTCGTTCTAAGGACCATTTGAATATAATCTTCCTCCCCTCAAATTATTTCAATCGCTGTGAGCTTTTGCTGACCTACTTTTGAACCAGTGGAGGAACCTTCCCAAAGCCAACATTTGTAATTACAGACTAGATAATAGTGTCCTAGTAGTTACAGGCTGCCGTGGGCCATTTTCATCACCAAATCTAAGTCAGAGGATTCAGGTTCCTTCACACATCATCTCTTGAGGTTCAAAAGGATCCCCCAAAACTGCATACTTCTTTTTGCCCAAATTCTGAACCAAGGAATCAGGCAGTTGGGAGAACAGAATATTGCAGTTACTACTCCCGAATCTGATAATGGAGAAAGCGTCCAAATGTAGACAAATGGTATTCTTATATTAGAATCCCCAATTCGGACTGACTTACCCAGTCACGGCAAGTGAGGGACTTGAGCAGACATCCACCCACACGGTTAGAGCTTGGACTCTAAACATCTAGCACTTAGGAGCCGACAACAACACACGTTCTCTGTGGGCAGCAACGATGCTCAGAAAGAGAGAGGGAAGTGGCTGACTGAGCCCCCTTGTCTCTTTCCAAACTGGGCAATCAGCTGGAGTTACTCTTCCTTTACTGGCTGAGGCTGGAGCGAAGAACTGGGGCTAACTAGTGACCACAAGTGTTTCAGGTAGATGGCTGTCAACACAGGATCAACAGGGTTGGGGAACAACTCTCCCTCTGGCCCACCATTTGCTCTCTACAGGATTGTGGTATACAGTGGACAGAATGACAGTGGTTTTTGTTTTTTTTTTTAAACAAGACAAACATTTGATTGTTCATTTCACAATTCCTGGCTGTGTGACTTGAACAAGTCAACAAACCTCTTCAAATCTTAAATTCATCAGTGTGAAATGGGAATAAAATAACAATAATAAGAATGAGAAGAGATCATATTTATGAAAACACTTTTTAAACAATGAAATCTTCACAAACATCAGTTAACAATGAATATGAAATTTATATCAGTTCTTATGTCAAATTCTGTAGTCATTTATGTCATAAGATATGGACAACTTCTAGTTCTTTTGAGATTATTTGAAATAAAACCTAGGTACTTCTCACCTATTTAATGAGACATAAGAAAACATAAACCAAATATATTAATCAAAACAAATGCAAGTGAATAAATTACTCCATTAAAAAATAAAGACTGGGGCACCTGGGTGCCTCAGTTGGTTGAGCATCTGATTCTTGATTCAGCTAGGGTCATGGTCTCAGGGTCATGAGATCAAGTCCCACATATCACTCCATGCTCAGTGGGGAGTCTGCTTGGGATTCTCTCTCTCCCTCTCCCTCTGCCCCTCCCCTCACTTGTGCATGCTCTCTTTCTCTTTCTCAAATAAATAGATAAGATCTTAAAAAAATAAATAAAGACTATCAGATTATAAGAAAACAGAGCTCAGCAATATGTTGCTTTTAACATTTTCCAAGAAGTAAGCTCTTGGAAAAAGACTGGGAAAAGATGGACCAAGGAAATGCAATAAAAAAAATAAAATTCTCCAAAATGAGAATTATATATAATATTAAAATTATAATTTACAAACAAGATATAATGGACTCTGAAAAACAAACTGAGGGTTCTAGAGGGGAGGGGGGTGGGAGGATGGGTTAACCTGGTGATGGGTATTGAGGAGGGCACATTCTGCATGGAGCACTGGGTGTTATGCACAAACAATGAATCATGGAACACTATATCTAAAACTAATGATGTAATGTATGGGGATTAACATAACAATAAAAAAATTTAAAAAAAAAGATATAACAACTGAAAGTTTATACCTATAAAAACTCATAATATTTGTAGGGATATTATGAGTCAAAACAGTGGATAAACAGATTATAAAAAGTACTTCAAAACAAAAATATCAATCTAGATTTATGTACACGTGACTAAACACTTGTGATATATCAGAAATACATGCTTCCCCCCCCAAATGTCTATTCAACGACACAAAGATATTCTTATAATCTGACAGTCTTTATGTTTTAATGGAGCAAACACACACACACTTATATATACATAGTACAGCCACTTTCAAAGACAATTTGGTGTTTCTTCCAAAAGTAAACATATTTTTATCTTGTGATCCAGCAATTGCGCCCTTGGTATTTACCTAAAGGAGTTGTAAACTTATATTCATACAAAAACTTGCATACAGATGTTTATAGCAGTTTCATTCAGAATTTCTAAATCTTGGAAGTGACCAAAATGTCCCTTCTTAAGTGAGTGAATAAATAAAGTGTGGTACATCCATATAATAAAAAATTATCCAGTGCTAAAAAAAACCAAAAAATAAAAAAAAAAAGGCTATCAAGCCATGAAAAGACATCATGAAGGGACTTTAATTCATATTACTAAGTGAAAGAAGCCAATCTTAAAAATCTACTTACTATATGATTCAACTATGTGACATTGTGGAAAAGGCAAAATTATGGAGACAGTAAAAAGATTGGTGGCTTCTAGGGGTTATAGGGTGGGGAGGAGGAATGAATGAATAGGCAAATCACAGAGGATTTTTAGGGCAGTGAAAATATTATGTATAATACTATAATACTATAATAATAGATTTCATCACATATTTTTCCAAATACATGGGATGTACAACACCAAAAGTGAACAAATATAAACTATGGACTTAAGAGTAATCATGATGTGTCAATGTAGGTTCACCAAATGTAACAAATGTACAAGTCTGATGGGAATATTGATAATGGGGAGGGCTATGTACTGTGTGGGGACAGGGGTATATGGGAAATCTCTATACCTTCCTCTGAATTTTGCTGGAAACTGAAAACTGCACTAAAAAACTTAAAAATCTGATTTAAAAAGATCAGTCTATGCAATTCGCTCTATTAGGAGAATCGTAGGAGATTCTCAGCATGTGCAGAGAAGCTATTTGATAAAATTCAGCACCCATTCATGATTGCAACCCAGTAAACATTTTAGCACACTCGGAATAAAAGAAACTTTCCTCAACCTGATAAAAGATATCTTATCTACCACCACCACCAACAACAACAACAAACAGACAAACAAAAATGCCCTACAGCAAACATCATACTTCATGGTAAAAAGATTGCATACTTCCCCCTAGGATGCGGAACAAGACAAGGACATGCACCTACATCACTTTTGTTCAAATCTTATCAGAGGGCCTAGACAGTACAATAAAGCAATAAAAATAAAAGTCCTACAGACTGAAAAGGAAGAGTAAAACTGTTCTTATTCATAGACAGCATGATTGTATTTGTTGTGAATCCTAAGGAATTTACCAAAAAAGCTACTAGAAATATTAAGTGATTTAGCAAGGCTGAAGGATATAAGGTGAGTATATAAAAATCAGTGATATCTCTGCTATTTACAGTACCATCAAAAAATATAAAATACTTAAGATTAATGCAACAAAACATGTGACATGTAAGACTTATTGTACATGGAAAACTACCATACATTGCTGAAACTAAGGGAATTCTAATTAAATGAAAAGATACACCATGATCATGGGTTGGAAGTTTCAATATTGTTGTGATGTCAGTTCTCCCCAAACTGATCTAAAGAATTTTAATCAAAATACCAGCTGGCTTGGTCACAGAAATTGATTCTAAAATAAAGCTGATTCTAAAATGTATCTGAAAATGCAAAGGATCTAGAATTCCCAAAGAAACTTCAAAAAGAACTAAGTTGTAGGGCTCACACTACCTCATTTTAAGACTTACTGTAAAGGTACAATAGTCCAGATAGTGCAGTGTTGGTATAGAGAGGAGCAGATAGATCCAAAGAAAGAACAGAATCCAAAATAGAACCTACACATACATGGTCAATTGATTTTCCACAAAGAGTACAAGGTCATTCAATGGGGAAAAGATAATCTTCTCAGTAGTAGAGCTGAACAACTGTATGTCCATAAACCTTCATGCTTTTCTCATACGTTTCCCAGGAATTACTCAAAATGGATCACAGACCTAAAGGGGAAAGCTAAAACTATGTAGCTAATAGAAGACATCACAGGAGAAAAATCTTCATGATTTAGAATCCAAATACACAACCATAAAATAAAAAGTCAAGGCACTGAACTTCACAAAAATTAAAACTTGTTCCTCAAAAAACACTGTTCAGAAAACAAAAAGACAAGGCATAGTTGGAAGAAAATACTCACAATACGCATGTGTGACAAAGGATCACATGAGACATGTAAGTAACTATTGTAACTCAGCACTAAGACAAATAGTCTGATAAAAAAAATGGGCAGAAGGTTTAAATAGATATAGAAGTACGCATGCTGTATGATCCCATGTATATGAAATTCTAGAACAAGCCATATCAGATCAGTGGTTTCCTGGTTGCAGGGATGTGGGGATTGACTACAGAGGGGCACGAGGGCGTTGGGGGAGGTGGAAATGTGCTCTATACCTAGCTTGTGATGTCAGTTACATCGTCAGTGTTCGGTTTCCTCAAAAGTCATAGAACTGTCCACTTTAAAGGGGTACATTTTATTGTATGTAAATCATGCCTAACTAAAATTTATTTTAAAAATACCAAAATAAAAAAGAAGAAAATGGCAGTTTGCTCTTCTCTGCCAAGTCTATTAAAGTACTTGCAGGGCTTATTATCTTTTGTCTTATGTAGAAAATAAAACTCATCATATTCTACTTTGTGGAACCAACAACGTGTGTTGAAATTCCCTGAAGTTTTAAAAGGTAAAAGCACTGATAGTTGCTCATTGTGAAGTTTTAGCCCACTTCATTCTGTTTAGCATTTTCTGCTCTGCATTTAGCATTTACTTTGTGAAGTTTCTTTCTTTTTCAGTGTTGGCCCTGTGTTAGGGGCTGAATTGTGCCCCTCAAGTGCATATGTTGAAGTTCTACCTTCAGTATCTCAGAATCTGACTGTAATTAGGGACAGAATTTTGGAAGAGGTAATTCAGTTAAAATGAAGTCACTAGGAAGGGCTCTAACCCAATGTAACTGCTGTCTTCTTAAGAAGAGGAAATCTGAACACAGATGCTTATAGAGAAAAACAACGTGAAGACACAGGGAGAAGATGGCCGTCTCCAAGCAAGGAGAGAGGCCTCAGAAGAAACCAACCCTGCCGGCACCTTGATCTTATATTTCTAGTCTCCAGAAATGTGAGAAAATAAATGTCTGTGGTTTAAGTCACTCCGTCTGTGGTACTTTCTTAGGGCAGCCTTTACAAACCAGTATACCCTATCTTCATAGTTAAATTCAGTAAAAATAGAAACATCCTCCATTAAATAAGCAGAACTATATTGTGTTTTCCTATTAATCTGATTCTTCAGTTTATTCCCCAAATGCCTCTGAAGGGGAAGGAATGTACACTAAGAAACACACATATTCTCAATGTTACAAATCAGCTAACCTGGCTTTATCTAGTATTACTATTTTTAGTGTCACTCTTCATGTCACATTATAATAGTAATTTGAAATCTGTCTCTAAAATATGCAAGCCTTTTGAACGAAGGAATCTGCAACCTCTATTTAACATTTTCAGAATGTCTTTGTCTGGAGTCTAGTTGACACACCTGGATCAATAACAGAACATTATTTAGTGTCCCTTTGACATTAAAGAAACAACTCTTGGCCAATCTCTAGTACTGCTGCTCCGTCCCTGACCATGGAAAGTGATGACTTGTCAGTAGACTCAGCCTACTGCGGAATGTAAAATCAGTTTCCCTGCTTCTCCCCATCAGTTAGCCTTTGTTGGAAAACAAACCATCCCAAAACTTAGTGGTTTAAGCAGATAAGCATTTACGTAGCTCACAGTTCTGGGCTGGACCCAGCTGAGTGGTTTTCCCTGCCTGAGCTGAACTCCTCGATGCATTTCAGGTCAACTGCCAGGTGGGTTGTGAGCTGTCTGGTAGAAGTGATCCTCAGCTGGGAGAGCTGGCCTTGCATCCTCCACAAGCAGGAGGGCCTGTTTACATGGCAGAATCGATTTCCAAGAAAGGAAGGGAAGTGTACAAGCCTCTTGGAATGAATCTCAGAACTAGTGCAATCCACCAAGATAAAAGGGGTCAGAAAAGAGACTCCACTTGTTGATGGGCGAGGGGAAGGGATGCTGCAGAGTCACATCACAAATGGTATGGACACAGGAGGGTAAAATTCTGGCTATTTTTGCAATCTACTACAGAGTATAAAATATTCATCATCTGAACTGCAAGGAGAGTTTATTATCATTTTTTTAAAACTCAAAAAAGTATTTTTTTTTTTTTTTTAGAAATGAAATGATTGTTCACATTCCACAAAGAGTCACAAAGCTCCTCTCTGACAATCACTTAGTTCAAAACCTGGTGTTATGATGAAATGTTGTTATTCTTGTTTTTCAGATAACCTGGTCTATATTTCCAGCTTCTTGAGTTAGCAGTAACACCAACTAATGTTGATTTTGTGCTATGTGCCAGGCACCAAGCTAGGCATTTCACGTTAGCTTATTTAAAATGGTCACTGTCTGGGGTGCTGTTGGGAGGCTCCAAGGGGCCAGCTCTGTGACAACCTTCTCACCACAAGTGGCATCCCACTTGCTGCGCCCAGCCATCTGGGTCAGCTGTCTTGGATGACAACACTGTAGAGAACCATTTAGGTACTTTGTCAGCATAGATGCCACACAAAACTGACTCTACTTAAATTGTCAGTTTCCCCTGGATGAGATATCAGAAACTCATTAAAAATTATTCCTATTCTTGGGATGCCTGGGTGGCTTAGTCGGTTTAGCGCCTGCCTTCAGCTCAGGTCATGATGCCAGGGTTCTGGGATTGAGTCCCACATTGGGTTCCTTGCTCAGCGGGGAGGGTGCTCAATCTCTCTCTCTCTCTGACAAATAAATAAATAAAATCTTTTAAAAAATTATTCCCATTCTTTCCTGGTGTTTGCTTGCTATAATTGATACAGTTGACTTTTAGCATATTTGGGTAGTGCTAGAAGTTGAGTTGCTTATTTTTTTCTCTTCCTCCTTAGTCCATAGCAGAATATTATGCCCATAAAGCAGTAAGAATAATAACACCTTAGCTACTATCTATCGATTAGTGATTCAATTTTCTATTTGAGGCAAATCACCTTGGTTAGACATGTAGGATAGCAGGAATAATTACCAGAAGACCTACAGGTTGCCAATTTGTAAAAGGTGATTCTTATTTATGCACTAGGATGTTCCATTCAAGCTCTCTGGTGAGGGCCACAGAGCTGTGGATAGCATCTGGCACTTCTTTAGCCGTCGGTAACTCAAGGAGTCAATGGGAGGGTTGGTGGAGACCCACTAAGCCAAGAAATGTAAACAATCATAATGCTTGCTGCACTTTTTTTTAATGTGCCTCTGTAACAGCACAATGGGCTTCCTTCCATTTTCTGCCTATTCAGCACCTATTTAAAACATATAGTAGTCCAAGGGAGTCAGTAGAGTAAGATCAACTCAAACATGGAATAACTACTCACCACCTGTCATGCTGTGCTTTGGCTACAGAATTACTGTATTCTCTATTTATTCTGATAAAGCTTGGTGACAGAGGCTTTGGTCTCAGCAGCGCTAAGAGCCTTCTACTCAATTGCTCACAATAATTTATGTTTGAGTAACACTCGTTAGTATACAAGAAACTCATGTTTACTACCCACTTTTAATCCTCACAACAACCACATAGCATTGATAGTTATCAACTCCCATTTTAGCCATAAGGAAACTAAAGTTAGCTGGGCCAGGTGGCTTTCTGCCACACCAGGATGAATGTGGCAGCATGTGCAGTAGCCAGCACACAGAAAGTGGATTCATTTTTGGGGAATTCCACTTGGGGATTTGCCACTTACAAGCTGTACCTCAATTTCTTATCTATAAAATGGGAAGAATCAGTCTCTTTCTCCCAAGGCTGTTCTGAGGATTCAATGTGTTATCTAATCCAAAGCACTTAGAACAGATAACATAGTTCATTTGATAAAAGTGTTAGCTAGCATAACAATTGTCTGTTCTTTCATCTACCATGATAACTTTCCGTTCTTTCCTGAATCAGCCCCGCAAAGTTTTTTGTAAGCACATTTTCTCAAAACAGTAGTTAATGGTGATCATCATCCATTACAAGTTATCCATGATCTCTCATAAGAAAATGATTAAAAACAGGAGATAGTAAACTGGGAACACTGAGTTACCTTTTGTTTTATCCACAAATATTAAAAAAATTAATTAATTGCCAACGTCTAAACATTCGAAGAACTCACGTAAAACATACATCTGTCTCACTTTGCATAAAAATGGTAAGAGCTAGCAACACAAACCACATCTGCTTGAATTGAATTGCGTTTTCCCATCCCCCAGTCTCACGCAAGGTTACAGGTTTTCCACTCTGGCCTCCCCGCCATTTTGTCACTTCTGGCTTACCACACCCATGTTGATATTATCTGCATGGCCCCTGTGGCAGTTTGAATTTGTAACTTTTTCTCTAGAAAACAGAATATTTAGGAACAACATTTTGATGATGAAAATTTAGGGAAGGGAACAAACACTTGCAAAGCTTAGACCATGGTCTTCAGCAAGAATCAAGAGCATTGAATCTTTGACTTTTAGACTTTTTTTTTTTTTAAGATTTTATCCATTTATTTGACAGAGAGAGAGAGTGAGAGAGTGCAAATAGGGGAGCAGCAGAGACAGAAGTAAGCTCCCTGCTGAGCAGGGAGCCCAATGCAGGACTCAATCCCAGGACCCTGGGATCATGACCTGAGCTGACTGAGCCACCCAGGTGCCCCTCAACTTTTAGACTTCTAAGCAATCTTTTGTTTGGTTTCTATAGAACCAAATTCATTGTTTAATTTCTGACCTAATTTCATTGCTTCTCATCAGTGTTTCTTCTTGTAGTTGTGATGATAGAAAACAATGTTTTAGAAATAGAATCATAAGTAAAATTGCAACTACATGTACCTTTGGTCCCCTGAGGTGTTGTTCCCAGGCACTCCTACCCCATTATCGGTGACATCTGTTATTAGCTTCTACACCAGTGATCCATATGGTAAAGAACTTGAAACTTTCTTGTTGTTCCAGCTCATGATCGCAAATGACAAAACATGTCCCTGCTTCGTAAATATAAACCTCATAAAAACTCTAGCCAGCTACTACTTGTATCACTATTGTTTTTGGCTTTGTTTTTGTTATAAACAAGGCTTTAAAAGAAATATCTGACAGGTAATTGGCATGATGACAAACAATGTATGCAAGATAGAAATGATTTCAAAAGAGGCCCATGGCTTTCGTTTTAGTTAAGTTTCCGACGTTACTTAAATAGAAATTTGGGAATCACCTTCTAATGCCTTGCAAGTGAGTCTACTATGGGAGAGAAACTCACTTACTGATAATCATATGAGAAAATCTTTGCATTTAATTCTTAATACAAGAGAACTTTCTAGTATCCCAACTTCCTAATAACCTACTGGACATGACATGTACACATGGGTATATCACCTTCACCTACACTTGACTTTTTCAGAATTAAATAGCTTGTCTACTCATCCCTAAAGTATTCTGGCATCTGTGAATTATAGAATGGGCCACCCATGCTCCTAGTCACCAAGAGTCATCCTATAGTTTCAGTCTCTAAAATCTATATTCTATTTATGCCCGATACTCCAGGTCCTAGTTCAGAATCTCTTCTCTCTGGCATGAATTGTGATATACCAGCTTATCTTTCTGCTTCAAATATCTTTGCTCTTCAATCCATCAAGCTTATCTGCCAGAGATGCCATTTTGAAATGCAGACAATAATCACTCTGTAGAAAACCTTCAGTGGTTTCTTGTTACCTATGACATAAAACCAAATTTTAGAATGACAGCCAAAGGTTCTTAGATCTGGTCCTATTTTTTTGCCCAGCTTCACGGTCTATTTATTTCATTTGTTCATCATTTAATAAATCTTAACTAGATCTATTGTGGTAGTTATTTTGCCATATATACAAATATTGAATCATTATAATGTAGACCTGAAACTAATATAATGTCAATTATGTGTTATATGTCAATTATTTCTCAGTTAAAAAACTGTTTATTGACCATGCACTACATGCCAGGCACTGATCTAGATAGCTGGGGTAAATTAGTGAACAAAATAGATAAAAAATTCCTGTCCTCATGGAGTTTATAGGTAGCAAACTATGGCTATGTACCACCTGTTTTATAAATAAAGTCTTACATGAATGTGGTCACACCAGGCATTTTCGTGTTGTCTAGGCTGCTTTCCCACTACAGCTGCAGTGTAGTACGAGTCGAGTAGTTGCAGTGTAGACCACTGGCCCTGCAGAGACTGAAATGAGGTTCTTTACGGGGAAAGTTTGTTGACTCTGGTCTCAGTGCTTTTGGACAGCTTGAGGGATATTCATGCCACCTTATCTCTGGGTTCAAATTTCCTCATCCCAGAATCCCCGTTTTCCTCTCCTTATATTAAGATCTTTCAGGGCCCACTTCAAACTTTCTCTCCATTATAAAACCATTCTTGGTCTTGTCAACTCAAAATCACCCTCTTCCTCTTTGTTCCGATACTACACTGTTCTTCTATCTCTTTTGTCTTTTTTTTTTTTAATCTTGTGATATCAGAAATTATTTACTTGTCTGCTTCCCTTCTTGATACGAGGTTCGGGGGTCACAGGCCATATCTTACTCATTTTATCTACATTCCCTACCTTCAATAGACCAGGGTATAATCTCAAAATTAAGTAACTAAAATTTCCCCGGGGAGATCCAGGAATTTTTCTGCTATCAGGTGGAAATTAATCTAATTATTATTATTATTATTTTGCACACTTTACTTCCTTGGCCTGAGAAATAGATATTTTACCTAAATGTGACTCTGTGATGCCTGAGCCTGAGACACCAACTGCAGATCTCCTCTCAGTAAGATTCCATGGTGGCTTTGAAACCCTGCAAAGCTGTCAGTGTCTAGGCACTGATTGTAGGATTCTCTAACCCCATGGAGTGATCCAGGGGACCCCTCTGCTCCCGCCCACTGGTGCAAAGGCACTTTAGACTATTTAGACTATTTTTAAATTTATTTTTAGTATTTTCTAATCAATCAACTCAGCAATAAGCCCATTTATCCCTTCATGCCTTATGTGATCATTACATGAAAGCAAACCAGACCTTCAATTCCTGACAATGGACATTCGGTCAAATTAGTGCAGCAGAGAGGAGTTCTGGTCAGAGAACCTTTCTGTCTCTAAGAAAGGTAAGTTTTCGTTTCGCAAAAGAGGGAGGCCTCACTTGCTCTCATGACTCTGTAAGCTCAGAAAAGCTTCCCTGGAAATACAACTTGTAGGATTTATAGAAGGCAAAGAAAACCCCAAAGATGTCTTTTGTTTTTCCCTTCCTGGAAAAATACAGGAAATTTGCAGGCTATTAACTCAGCTTTGCAAAGTGCTTTCAAATAACATTTGATTCACAAAGGCCCTGTGAGCAATCAAAATAGGAGTTGGCTCTGTTAATGCTGAAGGCTCTTCCCCTCGCCCCATCTAGCTATGTCACCGCTCTCAGTGGCTTCCCATCCGGTGAGGTGGTGAAAGCACGGACACCTGGCTGAAACAGAGACGCATCCGAGCTCCCACAGAGGCAGCGGCCCATGGCAGCCTTCAGACACGCTGCAGCAGCCTTTCTCTGTGCTTTCTGGAAAGCTTGAAAGTTTCTCACAAGCAATTACACTGGCTTTTCAGTGCTCCGAACTGCCTCTTAAACCAGCTGTAACAACCAAACCAAGAGCTATCATCTGATAATTCTGGCTGCAGAGAGATAGATTTCCATGAAAATGAATCAAGCAAGTAACACAACTGAGAAGCTAAATGGTATGTTTAGTAGAGTTTCCAAATTGGTATCTTCTAGACAGGGAACACAATGACATGGGTTGATTCTCATGCACAGCAATAACATGTTTAAAATGTTTTCTAAGCTAGGAATCTTTTGTACATAGATATACCATGTGTGTATAAAAGAGAAGCCACTCATGTTCTCATAGAATTTTGACTTCTAACTTCTAAAATAAAACAGCTTTTATTGCAAATATGACAGGAAAAAATAAAATATTATTTAATTTATTACCTAGCAGGTTAGGTGGACCTCTCTCCAGTTTAGGGTCTCACTGACAGTGTGAATATTACACACAATCCCACCTGCAATTGTAAGGCTGCCAACTGTTTTTGCTAATATCATGTTTCTTTCATGTTTCTTTCCTAACTTAACTGAACCTTATCCTATGGTAATATTACTGTCTTTTTTTTTTTTATTTTTGTATCTTAATCTAACTGAATCTTTGTATAGTATGCCTTTTTTTTTTTTTCTATATTGGCCTTATTATGGGTGGAATTGTGTCCCCCCTTAAAAAATGTATGTTGAAATCCTAACCCCTACTATCTTGGAATGTGCCCTTATTTGGAAATAAGGTTGTCACAGATGTAATTAGTTAGGCTGAGGTCATAAAAGAGTAGTGTGGCCTTTGTTTCAATATGATTGGTGTCCTTATTAAAAGAAGGCTGTATGAAGAGACAGAGTCATAGGGAAAGGCCATGTGAAGACAGAAGATTGGAGAATGTATTGCGGGCCAAGGAATGTCAAAGATCGCCAGCAAACCACCAGAAACTGGAAGAGGTAAAGACGGCTTCCCTTACAGGTGTCAGAGGGAGCATGGTTCTACCAACACCCTGACTTCAGATTCTAGTTTCCAGAACTTCGGGAAAATAAATGCGTGTTGTTTTAAGCCACCTTGTTTGTGGTGCTTTGTTTTGAAGTCCTGGGAAACTAACACAGGTCACAGGGCATGGAAATGCTTTTCTGTTCAGTCCTATCTGTTCACTGACTTCCATTTCTACCCCAGGACACCGACCCAAACTACTGCAGTCAACACACTTGACTGCCCTCTGACTTCCAAATGGGTTTGGCTGATGGGAAACTCAGATGGGAGATTAGAGAGGGAGAAAACCGAAGTCAGAGTGTTTGTTGACCAAGTTCCCTCCTTGTGACGATGTTTGGTCTTGCTTTGTCTCTGGACTCAGAACCATGAACGCAGAAAGTGATTTGAGAGACTACTTTTCAATTCTCCAGAGATGGCCCATAACTGGCGCTATTCTAGATGCACAGGAGAGAAGCTAATTCATTACATACGATGAATGCCAGAACATGAAAGGCCTAATTTTCTCAGTGCTCAGATTATTCTCAAAGCGGTCTTCTCTGTACTTGTGTCCAATTTTCCAGTGACTGCCCTCCCCTGCTCTTAGGGGTCTGTTGCCCTATACTACTGCACTGACCATTGTGAGTCCCCTGCACCCTACCTACATCCTTGCAGACTCATCAGTAAATCTTCCTTCATTTATACTAGCTGGAGTTAAGATAGCTCTCCTTGCTGTTGAGACCCTTACTGTCACATTATCTGTGTATCAGACACATGATTAAAACATGTCCACTGTCTTCAGTTTCCTCTTGTGGAATTTCTCTCCCTTCTGTAACCATCTGTCAAATCTGGCAACTCTTGTTTGAGAAGGAGCTTTCATGCCAACTTTCACTGAAGTCTAGTCTGGGAGGCTGTCTGAACAAAGTAAGAGATCAAAGCTGACTGATGAGCAACACTAATGAGGGAGGTGCTACCAATCGAAAAAACTATAGAAACAGGAAGAGCAGGGACCATACCAGGAACTGATGGACAAATCCTATTGAAGGAAGTAAAGGGTGAGAAGATGATGGCATTGGGGTATTGGCCAATGACATAAGGATAAGAGGGAGCAGAGTCTACACTGGCTGAGAAAGCCAGGAAATGAGTTATCAGACAAGGAGATGTAAGCCTTCCATTCTGTGTCTATATCATGTGTATATGACTTGTTTTTTCTCCCCTAAATCCTAAGGGGAAACTAAAAGCAACTTCTGACATTTTGTGTTATTTCAAGATTAGTCCAATTCTCATTCCCCTTAATAAATATTCCTTATACTCCTTTCCCATATTGAGAATTAACCTTGTTTCCCATGCTCCGTAATATGAGCCATCTTATCTATTGTGAGTAACAATTATACTATCACATTATGATGGATTTACTTAGAATGGTTTCTGGGAGTTAGCACAAGTACATTCCAAGACCAATATCCTGAGCAGAGATATTGGGATCAAAGGGAACTGATGAAGTTGTCTGATGTCTGTGTTTAGTTCATTAAATCTAAGTGTGCTTCACTCAGTGCCTTTCATCAAAATATGATTGGAGTCATCTTTACTCATCTCTCTCTCATGTCTTACATTGGCTGCTGTTTCCTTCTGGAATGCTCTACCTTCCATATATCTTCATATCTCACTCCTTCCCCCGTTCTAAGACTTTACTCAAATGTCATTTTTCTCAGTAAGGCCCACCCACACCATACCTACTTAAAATCCCAAGGCTCTTCTTTCTCTAAGCCTAGGCACTTAGACTTATCCCCTTAATCTAAAATACTTTCATTTTCTTCTCAAGGAGAGAACATATTATTTAATGTTGTATCTATTACCTGTATTAATTTGTGCATATCTTTCTCCAAAAGAATGCAAGCATCATAAAGACAAAGGTCTTGATTATTTTGTTCACTGGTGTGTTCTAAGTGCCCCAAATAGTGCCTGGCACATAGTATATGCTCAGTAATATTTTTGAATAAATATATAGAATATGATAGACTTGCTCATTGCAACACTACCTTGCCTCAAGGCCCGGTGTGTGGATGAGTTGACCTCTCTCTAGCACTGGATGGGGAGGCAGCCTTGTGAACAAGCAGAGACATACCTTCTAAAGGAAACCAAGAGAATGATTCTGGGCATACAGCTCTGAAAGTGGTCTCGTCTATGAACCATTGTAAAGTTTTTGTTCCTTTTATTGTCATTCTCTTAAATAACCCATGACATTTTAATAACTCTAATTAAAAGTTCAAAGGTGGCCTTGGATGGACTAGGACAAATTAAGAGGAGGTCATTTCCATGCTAGGGATGGAGTGATAAAGAAGAAGAATCTTTTTGCCTTCCTATCTCCCTCTTAATAAAGAGAACCATGATCCCAGCAGGATGTTAGATGCACAAGTACTGCCCAGGGGGAGCAAGGATGCATTATAGGGGGCCAGGGAGTCACAGGGACTGCAGCATGGGCAAATGGGGGAACATGGATGAGAAAGGAGATGACAGATACCAGAGGAGGCTAAAAGTTCCACTAACCTTGCCAGTCTCAAAGCCACTAAAATTTGCATCTCAAAATAAATGTTATCTCACCTATTCTTCTGGACTGCTAAAGCCCATTCTGGTTGCAGATTTATTTACATGTATATACTGTGATACTTTAGAATTCAAAGACCATGCTTATCACTTTAGCCTAACACTAATCACTGAATATAGTATATTGCCATGAAAGACCTTCAGTATTTGAACTCAATTTAAATTAGTAGACATGTTGAAGGCCAAAAATTTTCTGAGTTCAATTAAAGAGTCAGCTAAGTGAATATACCAATTGTTATCTCACAAAATTGATTCAAACAGTAATGGGTAGGTATTTAATATTTATGAAAAAAAAAACCTTAACCAATTTATAAGGCATGATTTTCAGAAATTTATTCATAAGAAGCAGTAGGAGAAGAAGAATTCTTAGTATTTTAACAACAAATATTATTACATGTGACAATATAACCATCATTTTAAATTAAAAGTAAAATATCAACCCAAGCTTGATCAAGAAGTGATTGCTTACTAATGGGTCAAAGTGACTTGTGATAAATTACTATAATTGAAATAAAGAATTATCAAAATTATAATGCACAATAAAGTATATCTGTGGAGGTGGTTCCAAACTTGAGGAAAAAAGTTAATGAGACTCTCCAGTTAATATTGAGGTAAAAAACCTTGAAACCTCTGAAAAAAAGCACTAAAAAGTTTGAAGAATTAATAACATTCAGAACTTCTGAAGAAAAAGGAGTCACAAGAACAGAGAGTTCAAATGTAAAAACATATGAATACTTCAGAAACAGAAGCATTAGCCAATGTTAATAATGGAAAAAAAAGAAAGGTGAGGTGAGTAAGGAATTATCATTTGTGGAATGTGTGTTTGGTGCCAGATACTGTAAAAATTATTTCACTTGTACTCTTTCTTCATAAGTTAGTTTGTGAGATCTCTACTCTACTCAGGAAAGAGGCAGAAGAATATATACATGCTTCTTTATTCAAGAATGCTAGGGAAGGAAAGAAGAGGTAAAATGTCTAGAAAAGCAGGACCAGCTCTTCTGTCACTGTATTGAAATTGTTACTTATTTTATCTTTGAACTTGTTTTGCGCATGAAGGTCTTTGGGACAATGGACATGCAGGTAAGCAGAGGAGATATGCCAGGTGACATATGTGTGAGCTGAGTGGTTGACCTTGTCACCCAGCCAGCATATAAGCACAAGCATGGGACAATCTGGTGCATGACAAGTATGTGAGTAATGGGCAATGGGAAGGATCTGGGCACAGACTGGCAGTGGTGACAGTAGCAGGAAATACAGCAGATACGACAAGAGCAGTCACAGCCTCAGGAGAGAGAGGAGGGGCTCTGCCCAGGGACAACGCTGGCCCCTCGGTGGGACATAGCTTTGCCATTCATCACTGGAGTCTATCCCTGGGGCACGTATATTAATTTTCTGGTGCCAGGAAAGGAACCGCCAGTACCCAGGCAGTATACTTTGTTAGTAAACTCTTAAAAATAAAAGTGTACACATGGAGCTATCTCAGTAAAAATTGTGGAATAAAGATCTCCTAATATTCTCTCCTACATTAAAGCAAAGAGAAAATTTGAAAAAAGAGTTGTCAGAATCATCTTTTCAGAAATCTGGAAATTAACCAAAGGCTTACAGAAATCTGGGGAGCGTTAGTTAAAGAAAAATAGCTGAATTTTGGTAAGAACAATTGGTTTTGTGGCATTTTAAGGTGCCCTAGTCCCATTTCCCGCTCTCCACTTCCATGGTAATTTTGAAAAACAATAATCCACATTTGTGGTGAAAGTACAGCCACCAGAAGGAGTGAGTGAGGCTCATTATCTTTATTCCCAGGAAATTGTCATTATGTGATCTATCCCTGAAGACTCTACTTGTAAGACCGTCTGTGTTTGACTTGACTCATAGCTCTTCCAGTGATGGAATCTCTGGAGACAAATGTCAGAAAATGAAACAAAGCAACAGGCGGTTAATTACCTTCATGGGTGCCTGAGGTAGAGAATAGTTGTGCTAACAAATGAACCAAAAAAGCTTTACAGAAAAAGTTAGTAAGTGAGATGTCCCCAGGGACTTTGATATGCTCTGAAATAATCCTGGGAATCCAGAAGGCCATATGCATGCCCAAGGCTCTGCTCAGGTAAAGAGCAGTGCACATGCTAAGGAAAGTCTTGAAAAGGTTCCAAGCTCCCATATCTGGTTGATCTTGAGATTGTATAAGCAGGATGCAAAAACCAAGGCAGAGGCATAAAATTACAGTCTAAGCATTGAAGACACGCCCAACACCCACACAGTCCCACTTGATAAGTAACAGGAGACTTATTGGTTACAAGCATTGAAGGAAATCTCTGTCCAGCCATTCATTAACTGACCATTAAGCTAAATGAGCAGAGACTTCAGTGATCACACAGGACAAAGAATACAGACTTAGAGAACTCGTTGATAAAGTCACAAAATAAGTAGACAATAACAATTAGAACAAAGGAGCAAAACCAAAAATCTCTGGGGAGATGTGGAATTTGATTTCCAGAGTTGTCACATTAGGTCATTTAAAATATTCAGTTTTCAATAAAAAATATGAAGCATGCAAAGAAACAGGAAAGTATGGACCATCAAGCATAAGAGAGGAAACAATCAGTAGAAGCTGTCTTTGAGGAAGCCTATATGTTGGATAAAGATTTTTGTCAGCTACTTTATTTTTTTTAATATTTTATTTATTTATTTGAGAGAGAGAGAGAGAGAGAGAGCACAAGCAGG
Organism: Halichoerus grypus; assembly: GCF_964656455.1. NCBI lineage: Eukaryota > Metazoa > Chordata > Mammalia > Carnivora > Phocidae > Halichoerus > Halichoerus grypus. The sequence continues at coordinate 4,732,122 of NC_135720.1, read as the reverse complement.
AGGGAGGGGTAGAGGAAGAGGGAGAAACAGACTCCCCACTGAGCAGGAAGCCTGATGTGGGACTTGATCCCAGGACCCTGGGATCATGACCCAAGCTGAAGGCAGACACTCAACTGACTGAGCCACCCAGGCACCCTGTCTGCTACTTTAAATATGCTCAAGACACTAAAGGAAACCAAGTCTAAACAACTAAGGGAAAGTATTAGAATGATGTTGCACCAAATAGAGGATGTAAATAATGAGATAGGAAATATTTTAAAAAAGAGCTGAATGGAGATTCTGGAGGTGAAAGTTATAATTGAGATACAAGATCCCCTAGAGAAGTGTCACAGTAGACTGCATTAGACAGAAGAATCAACAAGCTTCATGATAGCTCAATTGAGATTATCCAGTCTGAGGAACAGAAAGAAAAAGGAATGAAGAAAAATGAACAAGGCCCAAAGAGCTGTGGGGCACAATCAAATGCACCAGTATATTGCACAATGGGAGTCCCAGAAGGAAAGGAAAGAGAAAAAGGGTAAAAAAAATCTGAGATATAATGGCAAAAAGTCCCAAATTTGATTAAAAAAATAGTAATCTACATGTCCAAGAAGTTCAATAAACTCTAAGTAGAATCAACTCAACAAGTTCTACATCTAGACATTTCACAATTTAACTGTGAAAGGCAGAAACAGAGAATCTTGAAAGCAGTGAGAAGTGACTCATCACATACTAGGGATGACCGCTAAGTAACAACTGATTACCCATCACAAACCAAGGAGGCCAGAAGACATTGGGATGACATATGTAAAAAACACAATGAAAAAAATGTGAAACAAGAGTTCCATATTCACCACAATTATACTTGAAAAACGGAGAAGTGATTACATTTTCTGATAAACCAAGAACAGAATGCATGGCTAGGAGACATGTCTGAGGAGACACAAAAAGAATGCTTCAGGCAGAAATAAAAGGACACCAGAAAGCAGCACAAATCTACATGAAGAAACAAAGAGCACCAGCAGAGTTTACTACCTAAATAAATATAAATACAGTAAAAATATATTGTATGCTCGTAACATGTTTACTTCTCTCTGATTTTTTTAAAACTACATAGAGCAATAATTCCAAATCTGTGTTGATGGTAGTTTTATGTAAAAAGATGTAATTTATATGACGATAACCACACAAAGGAGCATAGAAGGAATAGTGTTATATAGGAGCATAAATTTTATATACTATTGGAATTAAAGCTGGCATTAATCTCAACTCAGTTGTCTTAAGGTAAGAAGTTAATTGTAATCCCCAGGAAAACGACTAACAAAATAACTTCAAAAGTAAATAGTGAAAGAAATAACAAGGAATTTAAAATGGTATAATATAAAATACATGTTTAACAGAAATGATGCAATAATGAAAGAAAATAGAAAAAAAAGAAATAAGACATATAGAAAACAAATAGCAAAATGGCTGATATAAAGTCTGCTTTATTAGTAATTATATTAAATGTAAATCAATTAATGAATTAAATACTTCAATGAAAGGTATATTTTGAGGGAATGTACAAAACACACAAAGAACAAAGCTGATCCAGTTATGCTGTCTAGTAAATATGCTTTAGGATCAAAGAAAATATCATCAGGATAGTTATACAATTACAGAAAACAGTGTTAACAAGGATATGGATAAATGGAACCCTCCTAAATTGCTGGTGGGAATGTAAAATAATGCAGCCTCTTTGGAAAACAGCTTGGAAGTTCCTCAAAACTTAAATATAGAGTGACTAAGAAAGCAGAATCAGACCTACAGCTGCAGAGAACAAATTGATGGTTGCTGGGGATGAGGGGTGGGAGGATGGGCAAAATGAGTGAAGGGGAGTGGGAGATAATTGGTAGGGTTCCAGTTACGGAATGGATAAGTCACAGGAATAAAAGATACACCAAGGGAATATAATCAATAGTATTGTAATAGCATTGCGTGGTATCAGATGGTAGTCAAACTTGCAGTGAACAAAGCATAACCATATAGAGTTGTTGAATCAATCACTATGTTGTACCCCTGTAACTAATACAGCATCATGTGTCAACTATACTCAAATTATATATATATATATATACATATATATATATATATATATATATATATTCTCTCTTTCTCCGTATCTATCTATCATCTATCTATTTATCTATCTATACACACATTAAGTTCATACATACACACACATATATATGAGAGATAATATGTTATCTATATAATTCCACTCTTAGGGATATATGCAAAGGACAGCAAACATATTCACACCAAAACTTGTATGTGAATACTTGTGGCAGTATTATTCTTAGCAGCCAAAAAGTGGAAGGATTCCAAGTGTCCATTAATTCATGAGTGGGTAAACAAAATGTGATATATCTAAATAATGGAATATTATCAGTCATAAAGACAATGAAATATTGATACATGACATAACATGGATGGACCTTGAAAACATTATGCTAAGTGAAAGAAGCCAGACATGAGAGTCCTCATATTATATGATCCCATTTAAATAAATGTCCAGAAGAGATAATCCACAGGGACAGAGTGCAGGTTTGTAGTCTCCAGAAACTAGGGGGTGGACAGAAGGTGAAGAGAACCTGATAAGAATGAATGCGGTGGGATGATGACGTGTTCTGGAATTCCACAGTGGTGAGGATGGCAGAACCTTGAAAGTAAAAACCACTGAGTTGTACACTTTAAAAGGATGAATCCTATGGTCTATGAATTTTATCTCAAAAAAAAGGAAAAAAGTATATACATGGACATTTCAATAAAGTACATTGAGAAGGTATTAGAATTTAAAGATTTATTAGAGTCCTGATATCAACAATTGGTACAACCTTGGAATGCACATATTCACCAGCTAAGAAACATAAAGATTGTTGTATTAGATGGAAAATAATACTTTTAGGTGAAGCTTTGGATGAACCATTATTAATATGGAAGACAATTCTAAAATTAACAATTTTTTGTAATTGAAGATATAGCAACAGGAGGCGTAGAAGGCATTTTGAATTATACACAACTCATGAAGTTACAATTATAACACACATTACAGGAAATGTCTGAGGAAATATCAAAATTCCATTGGATGAATTCTGTTAAACATTAAACTGGGTTATGTGAAGCTGATTTGTATGATGAATTAACATTTTAGAAAAATTGCTCTGTGAGAATCATGAGCTCTAGCTGAACTAAAATTTATATTCTGAAATAATTTATCAGAAACATATCCCAAAGCAGTCATAGCCTATGAAATCTTCTTAACATCCCCCCCAGCAATAGCTACATCAGCAGAAAGATCTTTCTCAAAATTTAAAATTTTTGATGATTACTTGTAATTCTGCATTTGCCAAAAGCTACTTTGTTGCTCTCAAGTAAGTGTGAAAGACGTCCTCATACAGATTTTCAGCAAGTGAGGGCCTCTGCCCATAACAGACTCACCTGTGCAGCGTTAAGAAGGTGGTTTCCAAATTTGGACTTGAATAACATAGTTTAAAAAGGAAGCAAAATGAGAGCCAGGGGCTTCTATGAAAATCAGCTCTCTCCGGCACACACTGTATTTCACCAATACCAATTACCTGTCCGATACCCCATTTCTGTAAAGGCCTTGTAAAACGATAGTGATAAAAGTAGCAATTGGTTGGCATTTTCATGACGTTACTGAAAGTATAAATCTTGATGACCTAATAAATGGATTTGCAGGAAAGCAAGCCAGAAAAATCTTATGATCAATTAAAGTACCACATTCATAAAGTACTTTTGTATTCTATAAAATTATGACTTTTTTTTTTTTACAATTTGTACTCATGTATCTCTATTACTCCATGTGTTTTGTAAGGAATATAAAATTTTTGAAAGAAAAGTCTTCAACACCTTCAATTGCATTTTCCCCTTTGCTCTTTTTTTTTTTTTAAAGATTTTATTTATTTGTTTGACAGAGAGGGAGACAGCAAAGAGGGAACACAAGCAGTGGGAGTGGGAGAGGGATAAGCAGGCTTCCAGCTGAGCAGGGAGCCCGATGCGGGGCTCAATCCCAAGATCCTGGGATCATGACCTGAGCCAAACGAAGGCAGACGCTTAACGACTGAGCCACCCTGGGACCCTCCCCCTTTGCTCTTTGAACAAGGGGCTCTGGATTTTTATCTTGCCATGGGCCCTGCAAATTTTATAGCTGGTACTGGGCATGGAATACATACTTTAGAACTTGGCCTTAAAATGGTAGGGCACCCCCTTTTAACTTAAAAAAATCATATTTTTGAAGAAATTAAAAACACTATAAATGTCTCAGCAGACTTGATCCTCGTAGACTTGATCCAATCTGGTTTTTGGAGGAAAGGCCATCTGTGCTCTCAGCTCTAGCGGCAAATTCTGTGAAGGATGTTTCTTGGTGCTGGGAGGGGGAACCAGCCAAGGGCCAGATGCTCACACCCAGGAACCACCGCCACCTTGCTGGAGGAAAAGTTTTGGATGTGCAGCACTGTGCCCTCTGCTTGTCACACAGCCTGAGAGGCACGGCCAGCTTGCAATGATGAAGGCCAGGAAGGCGAACACTCCTGGAGTGTTCAGGGCAGGACTCAATGCCTCACAACACAAATTTATCTTGCCCAAAATGCCAATAATGCCCTAGGTGAAGTTACAATTTTGTCTTTCCTGCGCAGCACTATCTCCTCTCCCTGTGCCCCTCAGTACCCATGTGGGGCGAAACTCATCCAGAAGACACATGACACAGACCTGTTTCACTCAATATGGTATGAGAAGTAGACTGAGCCAATGTTGGCAGCACAAAGAACAGCACAGGACTGCAGGGTGAACTGGGTGAGAAAATCACATTTTTCCTCATTGCCAACAGGGTCTCCACTGTTTCCAAAGCTCATGTAAGTCAAAAGAGCGGAGTAAAGGCTTTTGATGTCATTCCATGCAATGTACTATGTGCACAGAGCACCAAAAAATATGTTCCATTAACTAAGACCTAGGACGGCAATGCTACACTAGAACATATGCTTTATAAATGTTGGTTTTGCCTGGGGCGCTAATTTTTTATGCAGTCAGCTGTTTCATCTTTCTTCTTGAAGATAGTTTATTTATTATTTTGCTGTTGCTATTTCAATTGACAAAGCTGGCACATGCCTACTCCATTATCTATAGAGCTGGGATTAGCCAGATAAGGCAGCAGAATCTCACAAAACTATCTAAGCTACGAGGGTAGCAGAGACTTCTACGATTATGACATTCCCTACTTGTAAACATTTCCTTTAGAATTATACAGATTGTTCCAATCTTCAAACAGATGAACAAAGAAAACAAATTGAAAGGCAAACGTGAAAAATCAGAAGTCTTTTCTTCCAGTGTGGAACATTACTCTAGATTGTTAAACTTACCATCAATTTGCAATTTATTATAAAGACTTCTTCCTTTGCTCTTCTCTAGAATAAGTTGCATCTTATGGTTTTTTTTTTTAATAAATTCAATGCATTTGGAAAAATACCCAGATGGTTTAATTTCTTTAGGGAAGTATATGTATCCAAGATAACATTCACAGCTGCCAGAAAATGTATTTCTCTATTGTGGCTACCACCTGATGTTCATAACATAAAACTGGAACAAAAAATAGAAAGGCAAAGAATAAAAAAAAATGAAAAGGATTACAGAAAAACTAAAATTATCACTATGTTCTCTTAGAAAAGTAGAATAATCTAGCTCTAAGACCGAAGCACATCATTAAGGCCAGATCAATGCAACAGAATGAGTTCTGAATCCAATGGACAGAAGAGAGGGTAATTACGCATTTATGTTTAAAGAAGTACTGTTTGAAGCTCTGTTTTTTGGTCTTAAATAGCACAGAGTGTTATCTCACGAGCCAGTGGAGTTGGAAGATCTTGGAAAAATCAATGCACATCAAAGTCATTTGTATTAAATTCTAACTTAAAGATTCAATGGGCATGATAATTATGTAAAGGTCTTCATTTTCTAGTTAGTCAACAACATTACTGAGCACTTACTGTGTGCTTTACATTGAACTTGACATGAAAGGAGGACAAAAAGTCATAGGAGCTATAAGCTACTATTGCTGTGTCTGCTTGCTTTGAATTTCTCTGTGTCTGTGCTGGAGTATTTTTCTGGACTGCAAATATTTCCCCTTCTTTATACATATCTGAAATCTATCAATCATTCATTGGGCAATTCAATCATCCAGTCCTCTAGATAAGCATTTGTGGTCAGAAAAGATCTCTTTATTTTCTGAACCAACATTATCTTTCTTTGTATGTATGTATGTATGTATCATCTATCATCTATCTATCTATCTATCTATCTATCTATCTATCTATCTATCTATCTATCATCTATCACCTTCTATGTGTCTATATGCCTTTATCTACCATTTATTGCAAACCAGCTAGATGCAAATTTCTTTGTCAGTGCTTTATAGCAAACACTAATACAGTTCATAGTCTGTGCCAGGAAATAGGCAGACGCTTAACTGACTGAACCACCCAGGTGTCCAAAATCTAAAACATAATATAACTGGTTTAAAATTTACAGTTATAAACAAAGAACAAGAATAAATCTAATTTTATTTATTTATAAATGAATTGATTACAGTTCATGAGCTACTATTCCTTATAGTAGTTGAAAAATGCAGTAAGTCAGGGTAACTAAACCATTTCCACTCTTAAAATTGGGCTCTTTTGGATAAATAACCAAATTCAGGATTCTTTTCTTTCCACTGTTTTTCACCTCTCCTTGGTTTGATATAAGTTTCCAATGGATATATGCTACACTAGATATCATTTTTACATCCGGGAAGGTATACTCTTATCCATGGGCCATCTTCTTTCCTTGCTGACTTTCTGGTACTGAAGTTCATTCCAACTATCCTATGGGTATCATAAGCTGGTGGCTACTGAAATCTTGCTCACCCTTCCTTAGAAAACCAGGAAGCTTCTGCCACTGTCCATGGTCCTGGCCTGACTGTCATCCAAGACTTACTTCAGTTTACCTACCATCACTTTCAGTCTTGCCTCCAGTTATGGCTCACATGACATGTATAACTTAGGGCTTCTCTACAAGGCTTGTAGTCTCCTCACATACATGGTCACAAGTATGGAAAATCCATTAAGCTATCCAGGTTTCTATTAGTGTATTTATAACACTCTCCCTCCAACTTTGCTTTGTAGTTAGGACCTAAAATGTGAAGAACCAGATCCTTGCTCTGGAAACCAGACAGTGTCTAAATCTTAGGCATATCCTCTCCTATCTTTCTTTTTATGTTGTTGATGAAACTCTTATTTCTTTTTTGTTAAGATGATTGTTACTTTTTTTTCTAACTCTAAGGCTTATAATATAAATGTTCTGTGCAGTTTTGTAAGGATTTTCTTCTTGAAACCCATATTTTGTTGCTCTCTCAGCAAAACTTGGCTTTTCCAAATAAAAACCTTACTTTTAAAATTATTTATCTGTCATTTATCATTCATTCATTCATTCATGTATCTATTTGTGATAGATTTACTGAAAGCTTGTTCAGCACTTCAATTGGTTTCTTTGTTCAACATTTTATCTGCCCTCCTTCTCAGTCATACATGTAGAAAATACTCAATAATGCATTAATAATGAGGTGCTGAGAAAGGAGTAAATAGGGTAAAGGGAATGAAAAAATTAATATTAAGTGTTAATCTTATGCAATATTTAAAAATGCAAATTAAAGACCTAAAGTTAAATATAAAAATTTGAAGAAGGCATAAAATAAAGCATTCAATATAATCAGGTATGAATGCATAGCAACCAAATCTTCTCCAGTCCAGAAAATGTCTCTCTTTTTTGCAAACATGCTTTTTTTTTTATTTGCCCTGAACATTTATGCACCAGAGGGTTTCTCCTCCTGCTATGATTTAAAAAGCTAAATAAGAAAAACTACTTAAAAGACATTCAAATCCTATTTCAATGACTATCCAAGGTGAAAGAGACTGATTCTCTTGAAGTCCCCCACACCACAGATTTCCAACCAGTATTGAGAGGTACAGAAGTGTGCTAGGAGTAATTATAGGTATGCATGAGATACTGATCTCCTCTACCTTTTAGACGGCCAGAAGCAGAGTAGATTGCTGGAACTCCCAGGCTAGTCACCTTTGGCCATGTGCAGACCTTTCTGTTTATGCCAAAGTGCCCTATAAATATTATTTTCTGTGTGTATTATAATGTCAGAATGTTGAGAAAGACTTCTTATATGCCAGGTCTTACTAATAACACATGATATAATTGTGTAGAAATATTTATTAGTACCCCAACTATATTCTATATGGAAATGGTTTCATCAGTATCTTGTGTATAATAAATTCCCAACAATATTTTTAATGGAAAAAAAAACTGTTTATAGACAAAAGTAAGCCATACATTTGTTTTCAACAACATTTAAACATGTTAGATAGAAGAGATATAAGACAGTCTATTTTCCAGAGGTATCTTCAAACATATATATCTCTAGGCTGGAGGTGAGACATTTCAATGAAGTTTGCCAGAGAATGTCTTCATAGAAATATTGAATCTCTGTTAAAAACTGTTACTAAAAGTTGGGAATCTGTTCATGAAAAACAATAGAGACTAGAGAGCTCAATTTTATTTTCCACTAAACTATAAGAAACAACTGAGAGTTTCTCTTGTGGTTAGAACTATCTCAGTGGATGGCTAAAAATACCTGAGAAGGAGCAGAGACTGGTAGCAGTTTGGAGATTTATGCAACATACTGCCAGGGTTTTGATGGAAGAAACCATGTCATATTCAACTTTCTATGACCAGAACTCTACACAAATGTAGCCAGTAACTATGAAAATGGGAAAGAGATAAAATACATGAAAGATATGATGGAGGAATAACTGGCAAGAGTCCATGATCAATAAGTGAAAAGTGTGAGAGAGAGCTGACGACAGGTCAGGCTGGAGACTGGGAAAGGGATGATTAAAACAGAACTGGATAACAAATTACTATGATTCAGGCTTGAGAGATGGATGCTTTTGGTTGGTGAGCAGGAAGCAAGCAAGTCAGAGAGGTAAAAGAGGATAAAGAAGAAGGGAAAACTTGAGTAATCCATGGTGTGTCTGTGTGTGTGAAAGAACCTCAAGTAGAAGAAAGCTACAAGAAACTTGTTACAGACTAATAGCCATTTTGGAAAGCATTCCAGTAGAGTAAAGTAAGAAACTACCATTGCGCTTCATCTTTAAGAGTACATTAATTATCTAACAGAGAGCAGTGAGAGAATAGAAGCATTTATTATTCTCTTTGAGATTTCCAAGGGACGAATGACATTAGATGGTATAGTTGAAGAAGCATGAAGGCCAAATAAAGGTTTTTCTCAAGAAATGTTACCTAATCCTGCAAAACAGCTAAAAGGAAATAGTGATTCAATTTTAAAACAAGGGGAAAATGAGAGAAAAATCAGTGGAACTTCTGAGTAGAAAGTTCATTAAAATTACTCCATTTTGGTCAAGTGGGCAAATATAGAAGTTAACTATTACACCTTTCTGTCTGGGTCTCACTATAGGGTTTAGCTCTTATGCTTTCTTCCCTTTTGACATGGTAGAAAGACGTAAGGACTGGGTGATTTTTTATGAGTGTAAGTTATACCCAAGAGTGTTAAAAAACACTGTTAAAATATATGGTGACCGACCCATTGATACTAGAAGAAAAAAAACAAAGTTCTAGCTAAATCAACAAAACCACCTATAATTATATATATATATATTTTTAAAGATTTTATTTATTTATTTGAGAGAGAGAATGAGAGAGAGAGCATGAGAGGGGTGAGGGTCAGAGGGAGAAGCAGACTCCCTGCTGAGCAGGGAGCCCGATGCGGGACTCGATCCCGGGACTCCAGGATCATGACCTGAGCCGAAGGCAGTCGCTTAACCAACTGAGCCACCCAGGCGCCCCAAAACTACCTATAATTATAGAGAAGACTCTATTAAAACAGTAAACTTCATGTGGATGGGCTACCATGACATATTGCAAGACAACATATCTGCTTTGGAGAATTAGACAAAAATGCCAAAAATATTTCTTTTAGGAGAAGAAACTAAAGAATAAATTTTCTCAGTGACTCACACTGAATACTTCTTATTTATAATTTTAAAAAATTCTAAGTCATGCTGGTTATAAATGTACTGTTGAACGTGGACTTTTTGGAATCTCAGGGTTAAGAGTTCATATGTTGATGTTCATTTGGCTATGTCAGTACTGAAGTCAGAATCCTTACCTTTTTGACATGTTAAATATTCTTGTTTTGAATCCAAATATGAGACTAGAGGCTAAGTAGCTACCCACAAATCATAATGCAACAGAGACCACTTGTTCCTGAAAAGATATAGCCTCATTTTTGTAGTTTGTGTTATGCAATGACTCATCTTTTATTCCAGTTAATCATGGTACAAAGTTATTCAAAAGAATTGTGCAGATCAACGTGAATAGTATTATAAATTCAGGCAGAAGTTCAGAGGTTTCTACAAGAGATATCTATAATTATTGCTTAGACTGCCAAAAGCACAATAAAAAAAACTACAACTCTGAATAGCAGACATAAAATTGATATTAGCCTTATGGAATATACACAGATTAAATTCTAAAATTCAATTAATTCAAGGTTAAAGCTATATCCACATTTGAGGAAATTGTGAAGTGAAGTTCTTCATTATTTTGTACATTATGGAGCACTATATTGAACTGTTAAAATACTGTACTCAGTATAATACACTATAGCTTTTGAAAGGTACAGAGGGTGACTTTTGTTAAAGCTTTTATTAGTTTTGAAAATAGGAATGTTAAATATAAAATATTGAATCATTTGAGAATGTACAGAGAAGAAAATGAAAAACCCCTTTCAATCCCACCACCAGGAAAAAAACCATCATTAATTCTGTGGCCTGTGCATTTCAGTGGCTGCATACTATTCCATTTTATACCTGTACTCTGCTCTCCTTAAGCCAATTCCCTATTGATAGAATAACTATATATAAACTCTTCACTGTTGTGAAAGTAGTCATGGATATCATTCCATTTCTGTTAATTCCCACTTGTGATATTTTCTCCATAAGATGACCCAGAATTGTGATTGCTGAACATTTCACATTTTATATTTTTTTGAGTTTTCTCACCAGAAAGATTATACCAGTTTACACCCTCTTCCCTATAACATGAGCATACTCATTTCCATTAAAGTCTTGACAATACTAGTTTGCCAATTTTTCATCTTTTTCAACATACTAAAAAAAAATGTGTAATTTTATTGCTCTTTTAAATCTTTTTTCATCTTTAAATTTGGATGGATTTTCAAATACTTGCTAGCAGTTGTGTTTCTTAACAAACTACCTTTAGCTCCAGTTGTTAGCTGGACTCAATACCCACTTATGGTCATTACCAGTAAGCATATTTATTTGAACCCATGCATCTCTAGCACTGATGAATTCATTTGACAGATATTTCTCAAGACACTGGTATGGGACAAATACAGTATGCATATGAAGGAATCATTGTAAAGCAGGAGCGAGCCCAAGTCCCTGTCCCCCAGGAGCATGAAGAGGCACAGGAATAAAATCATTAATGAATTATTGATAAAGCAATTGTAGGTACTGATATAATATGAAGAGAATAGAGAATAGTGTGATTGAGAAAGAATGTCATAAAATCCTCTTTGAGGATATGACATTTCAGATGAATCATGAATCATGGAAAAGATTCAGCCATTGAAGATCTGGGACAAGATCATGCCAGGCGGAGGGAGGACAGAACTTTGCAGGCCATAGTAAACATATGAATTTTATTCTTGTAAATAAGAAAAGAGTATACTTTGTCTTTTTGGGGGTTTTTTTTGAGCGAAGGGTAGGGTACTCATCCGTTTTGCATTGTCAGCTGACACTATCATCGTTGTCACTGCCAATCGCTGCATGGTTATGTTCCCCAGCTCTACTGAAGCCACCATGCTTTAGCATTCAGCAGGATAGACCAAAGATTATGCCTCCCTGGGTCTGTGCCATCCAAATGAGTGCTCTGAGTGGGCCATACCTAAAGCACTAGTGATCTTTGTTGTCCGCTGAATGAGTGGTGTGTGTCATAAGATGTTAAAATGGAAACATGTTTGCCTCAGTTTGGGCAAACAAAGGAAACAAAGAAACGGGGTACCAGGTGGGACTCCACTCCCACATGATCCAACATTGGGAGGTGGGTCATTTATGGAGACTTTGGCAAAGAGAAGACTCACCAGTCTTTTTTATTTTAAACTTTTGACTCTAACTTACCATAGATGGACATTTACAAAGTTGGATATAGCAGGAAAGAAGACTCTTCTTATACAGAATTTATTTCCTTCTTTCCTTCTTACATAAATTGTTGCACTATAGAAGCTACTCATATACCTTGTTGAGAACGAGAAAATAAGGGTGAGCAAAAATGGCAAAATAAAATATATATTTCCACTGTACAGTGATGACCATTGTTAATACATTAATGTATATTAGATGCATATCTATTTTTTCTTCTTTATTTCTAAGCATTGTTTAATTTGTGAGCTCATACTGCATGTTGCATTTTGTACCTCTCTCCAGCCACTCTCTAACTTCCCAGTTCAATAAGTTTTATTTCATTGAAAACCCACACCATGTTCAAATGTTCAATTACCTCAAAAATGCCCTTTATATCTGCTTTATTCAAACACTGTCCAACCAGAGCCCACATTTCATTTAGGTGTTAAATCTGTTCCAGTAGCTCCATCCTTTTTTTATGTTACTGACTTACTGAAAAGACTAGGCCTTCTGTAATCTGATAAAGAGAATTTTTTGGGTAGTGCTGTGACATGATCCCTCCCTTCCTATGATGGAGGGGAAGGCTGTGATTGCCCCTTTCCTCTCTCACCTCAAATCTGGTGAAGGGAGCTTGGACAGGGACAGTCAGGGGTCAATATGTATTTCCTGGAGTTTGTGGACACAGTGCAATGATATCTGAATTATGCTTGGGAAAATTCCAAAGCAAGAGACTGACTTGTAACTGTAAAGTGAAAATGGCATAATTGGGGGTGATGTGCACTTCTATCTGTGGTGGGTTCAAGGGTCCAAATTGTCTAGTACTAATTGTAGACCCTAAGGAAGAGAACTGCAGGGATCATGGCACTCAGGGAGAGTCAGTCAGAGGAAATGCAACATTCACACCATGGGATGTACAGTTGTATATTTCCAGTAGAAAATTTCTGAGGAGTCAGCTTCAAATATTCACTTACAATTCATCCCATTACAGTCAGGTAAAGCATGTGTGTGTGTGTGTGTGTGTGTGTGTGTGCGCGCGCTTTACCTCTCCTTTCCATCCTGATCCTAGAAGAGCCAACTGCTGCCTAGAGGGCACAAGGCAGGAGCAGCCAAGGTGTGGAGGAGGGAGGAAGCTGGCATTCCCATTCTCGCTCCTGTAGGGAGCCAGCCTGACAGGGGCAAGAAAGAAGCTTTGGTGAGTAATGAAATTTGGAGTTTTTGTTATTACAGTTTAATTAGAGAAATGATACACCTTTTGTGACTTCAATTTAGAGAACTATTTGTTATCAAGTAGTGAACAGAAATGCAAATGGACCTATCCGAGATTACGCCTTCAAGAAGGTTGAAAAGGACCAGTGAGATAATTTAAAAATTGCTTTGTGATTGTTCCTTATCATGTCCCACTTGTTCAAAGCACTAATTATAGGCAAAGAGTTGCTTCATTGTCATGGAAAAATAATGAGAAAATAGGATGTGTTTCTCTAGAATTCCTTTCATTTTATATGCATATACCCCCTTGTGGTAAATGTGTCCTTTGAGAGTGAGCTTCTTAACTGAAACTATTAATTTTTATTGTCAACATGCAAACTGATATTTGTATAGCACTTGATAGTTTATAAGGCACTTTCATGTTCATTACATTTATTACTACATTTTTACTGACTGCATCTTTTCCAATATCCCTGAGTTACATCTCCATTATAACAAAATTGTCCATGTTTTCAACATATCTCATTATGTTGCCTTCTAGCTCCATGATTGCCAATAGTGTTTCCAAAATTAGAACTGAGTCATCTTCAGGAAAACAAAAGAGCCCATCAGATACTGGAATGTTTCATGTGTGTACTTAGAAAGCAGTCTATTCCATAGGATGGGTGTCATTTGGTCATAGTCAGAGGAGGAAAAATATCAGAACAAATAAAGAAAAAAGGGAAACAGCCAAATGTCAAAAAGCCACATAAGCCATAAGGCAATTCATTAGGGAAATAATCAGCTTCTTTGATTCAGCTCAGCACATTGCATGACCAGTGCCCTTAAAATGAAGAGAAATGGAATGAAAAGACAAGGGAAATTGACAGCTAGCAGATTCCAAATAGAAAATATATGATATTCATAAAATAGCAGTTCTCATTAGACATGTGAAAATTATGACAAAGTTAGAATTCTATAAGAAGTAAAGCAACACTCAATAATTGTCTCTCTCTTTTTCACAGAGATAAATGACAGTGCAGTCCATTGTGTTAGCAGCAGGTTAGAAAAGGACTCCCTTCTCTCTCTTGACAAAGATACTGAGTAGAGTGTGAAGAGTGTGGAGGAACAGTAGAGGGTCAGGATGTTAGATATTTCAGAAGAGGGAGTATGATTTTTTCATTGTGAGGAAAGAAATTCACTTCAGACAAGTGGTATTTCTTTAGCAACTCAATTGGGAGGGGCATAAGGCAAGAGCTATTGGAAAATACCATGTCTTTATTTAAAGACAGTCTGTTTAGAAAGCTAACAGATACAGCCAAGGTATCTATATAGATGCTTTTGAAAAACCTCACTATTCAATATCTGTCTGGAGAGTGGCAGGTGCTTCAACCAACAATGGCTTGTTTGAAGGGGTCAGGAGTAAGAAACCATTCCAGAGGCTTGGCGCTTATTGAAGCTGGGATATCACATAAGTACTTAGACTCTTCCTCAGTATAAAAGACATGCCTTATTATTGGCTAGAAATTCTTGCCCTCATATCTCAATCCTTTGTCCCAGGAGTCAAAATTATAAAGAGCTCACCAATAAACCTCTCACTGATAAAGAATTCAGTGTTAGTTTCAGTGTAGGTAATTAACCTCGGGGGATACTTTTACAGCTCTTACCATTGTTGCATATACATTATAACAGAACACTTGATCAACAACAGAGCTGATTCAGATACATAAAGGTGTGCATTTGGTACCTACCAGCATGTGCCATTCAACTAGACACTGAGCAAAAGATTGAAAACCAATGCCCATGCTCTCCTAAAATCTATACAAAGCTAATAGATACAAAAATAAAAAATCTGGGTTCCCTTAACCTTTGTTTCTAAATTTCAAACGATTGAATTCTTTCATAATGAAAATATTTTTCAACACAAAAAGAAGAAATTAAAAATACACTTAGGAAATAATTAACATCTCATTTTTGGCCTCATCCATGCAATAGAGAAACTATGAAAAACTATGAAAAACTATGAAAAACTAAAATTGAGGTATTCTCAATTTTTCAGTGCTCAAAAGACAGCCCTTCATGAAATCTTTACTCAATGAGAAGAAGTATATGGCAGAAGATCATTTGCAAAAATATGCTGTGAGCACTTCTGGGATCTGGTACTTCCCTAGCATGAGGTGAAATGTATAACCTTCCCTGGAAACTAGGCTAGACTTTGTGACTGCTTTGAACAGTAGAGAACTTTAGAAATGACACGGTGAGACTTTTGGGGCAAGGTGGTAAAAATTCCATGCACCTCATTCTCCTAGGATGCTTATTCTTGGAATGCAGAAACCATGCTGTGAGGATGCCTGAGGAACCCATGATGAAAGTCAGGTGAAATACAGAAACAAATTAAATGCCTCCCAGTTGGTATTTAGAGCATATATACAGATTGATCGATCAATTGATCAATTGATCAATTGATCAATAGATTGAGTGAGTTAAAATAACATAAAATGGAAACCACGCTTGAAAATCCCCCAAGCAGACAAAACCATTTAAGCCAGGTAAGCAAAACTAAATTTAGCATATTTCATGAACATAAGCAAAACTTAATTTAGGTTATTCCTTATAAATGTTTCTGATAATCATAAAAGAAACTGAAGTTATCTTTCTAAAATGGTATGAGATCATTGTTTTTAGCCAATCCCCTGCCATCTGGAAACCCACATTGTAAAAATCAGCCACTGCAAAGATTGGACAACCTCCTCATTGTCACTTTCTAAACCATCCTCTAACACCATGCCCCTGAGTTCATATCAGTTTTGAGTTTGAAAGCTCCCAGTTCATGAGCTATTTTTGTACACAAAAGACTCTCAATAATTACTATTTTATTGGTGTGGTCGTTTTAATTTTGCTGTTTATGGATTTTGACAATAGATATAGAAATAGGGATATGTTATATAGATATCTCCATGTATAAAACTTTAAATTCTGCAAAGAAAAAAATTGGTTTAAAAAACCAAATGCTTTTCTCTTCTGGCTCTCTACTATTTTAACTTTAATGTAAAAGCCTTGCTGCATAAATTGAAATATTTATAGTGAGAGGCCTTTTTAATGATAGTCTAACTTTATTTAATATAAAATGATATTTTTTTTCCTTAAAATAATATCTCTTCCCTGGTCTACTGCGTCTACTGCCTGACCTTAAGTATATGTACATCTGAACTCTCTGATCAAACCCTAAACCTTCCTCTATGTAAAATACAAATTACTATTAAATATAAAAAAACTATCTGTATATCTCTAATATATCTATTTATATAATCTCTCTCTTGATATATAGATACCAGAAGATGGAACAATATTAGTGATTTAAAATAGTAAAGAAGTTATGTATTCCAAGAAAACAGTAGCTATGTGTTATATACTTTTAAGTTGAAAAAAAAACAGGCCATAAGACGAGATATCTAATATAACCTTGTTTTTTGTGATAGATAGATGATAGATATATATCTAGATATTTAAGTATTTGATAGATGAAGTGGTAGTACAGCAAATGATTTTTTGATTTTTTCATATTTCACTTACCTGAATATTCTCATTTTTCTTCCAATTAGTATGTACTATTTAAAAAAGCTATAAAGTTATAAAAGCCAAACCTCATTTCATTAGCTTTAGGCATTTTATTTGCTATTCTTTTGTCTAATTGTGTGTCTATCATGCTAAAGAGTCAAGGGGCTGCTGTCCTAATGTGCTCAGATTTTGGCAATGCCCTTTAAAAATGTGTGGCTCTCAAAAGGAAAAAAAAAAAAAAATTGTGCTGCTCTCAAATGTCCATAAATGCTTTTTGCAGTTGGCAGGGTGGGGGATATGGAAACCTCTACTTTCTTAAACTGAAAAAGAACGATAGATTACTTCCTGCCTTGGAAAATGGTCCCCTCCTGCCCTAACTCAGAAGATATTTATTCTTGTTTTCTGTGTGATGTTATCAGTGATCCCTCAATGGTTCAATCCATAAACTTCTGACTTTATGGAGACTTTTAAAAAGACATCCCATGCTCACTTGCAGGTTTGTTATATAACCACTAAGTTTATGGATTTGAACATATAGATATGTGATTTATGTATTTTCTCAAGTAGGTACTTTTTAGTGTTTTATTTTATAGAGAAAGTTGCAAGAGAAAAATAAACTGTGCAAAACCTTCCTCTCCTTTTGCTAAGACTATCGTCTACTATCAAAAGAACTGTCATTAATATTTCCCAACCCAAAGTGGGGTAATCAGTGGAAAATAAAACTGTTCTACCCTTTTCCTCAATGTCTTCTTCTCTGTCTGCACCCAGTAGTTGTACAAATAGGAAAAATATATTTTCCCCTTAGATTCATGACAGGCATCTCCATGGTTGATGCCATTTTAAGAAACAGATTTCTAAAAGGCATGGATTTAATTAAATGTATTCTGGAACAAAATGGAGCAATCCTTTCTGTTTTGTTGGACTTAGGGAGGCTGTAGAAAGTCAAACAGCTGTTGTCTCAGAAAGCCAGTGGGTCCTAAGTTCTCATTGTCTACAGTTCCTATAACTCTCTAGAAGTCCTTTATGGTTAAGAGCACTACTACCCATTAGCTACTAGGAAAGATTGCTTGGGTCAGGATGGAGAAGGCTGGCTAAACTGATACAGAATGCAAGTTTTTAACTGGACAAACTGTAACTGAAAAATTTTCTTCTTCACAGAAAGATCTATGTGATTAAAACTCATAATGCAAGTCATACTTAGTTTGTAATTTGTTAACATTCTATTTGCTTGGCTCAGCAAAACCATAAAACTGGGTGTATTTTATCTAAAATGTATACACACATTTTTTTCCATATGATTAGTGAAAACATTATTAACAGAACTCATAGTGATAAAAAATTATCGGTGCAACATTTCAATTTTATAATGGATGTTCCAAGAATATTCAGGGCTTCTGGCCAAGAAATAATAATTTAAAGAGGAAAAGAAATATTCCACTTTCTGGGAAACTTTTATAACTTAGGCCTAACCCTTTATAATGAAGGATTTGTGACTCATCAGTATCGACCAGGGTGTCCTCTGATCTGGCTATTGATAGAAGACACCATCCCTCTCCTGAAAACACCTCTGCCATGTTTCTGCTGTTATTTATCTGTTTTTATTTTCTTAAATGCAAATATGCCCACATTCTTCTTGACAGTTTGACCAAAAGCAGAATACAAGATTTGACTAATCAATGCATACCTTGAACTAAAATCAAAATTTCCTAGTCCTTTAAATGCTACTAAATGTGAGTTAGGAACTGCTTTTCTACTAGCTCAGACATAAATTTCAAATTTTATTAAAGTATTTTCATCTCTATGTGTAGCTGTGGAATCTCTGAATAAGAAATCTGTTTCTAGGATTTTCCAAATTTTGCTTCACACTGGAACCCTGAGAACTTTTTTCTTTAAAGACAGATCCCCAAGTTTATCCCAGATTTATTCAATTAGTATCTCTAGTAATAGACCCAGGCTCACTGGAGTCATGGCTGAATCAAAAAAAAAAAAAAAAAAAAAACACCAAAAAAACAAAAAAGGGGGGGTTGGAATAAATAGGTTTGCAAAAATTAAAAGGGATTATTTTCTAAAATTTATATGGGGGCATTTGGTACTTGTAGCTTCAGGAGCAGTGAGAAGCAAAGGTGTTATTTTCATTTATCATTGTGTCATTAACATTTCTTCATGTCCCAAACTGTACTTATTTTGTTTGAGATCAAATATTTAAATATTTTAAGAAAATTCATTGAAGCAAGTTGTAAAATATATGTCTTATGGGTTAGATTATACTCAAGAATTTTAAAAGTTTCTGTCATGAAATCAGTATTTTATTGAAATAAAATTTCTTTAAAAGTAATTGAGAAGAATTTGTTTCTAGCAATATGGTAAAGATGGTTTGTAACATGTAAACATACTGGATGAAATAAAGAAACCAATTCTCAGATACAGATCCGAGCTGAGAATAAGCAGAGACAACAAATTCCAGAATGAAACTTGCTGCAGATACTAGCATTAGCCAAAAGAAAATATATAAAATTTAAATATTTATAAGAAATAAAGAATTTTTATTTTTCAGTTTATTTTTTAGAAGATTTTATTTATTTATTTGACACAGAAAGAGGGAGAGAGCACAAGCGGGGGGGGGCAGCAGAGGGAGAGGGAGAAGCCTGCTCTCCGCTGAGCAGAGAGCTCAATGCGGGGCTCGATCCCTGGACCCTGGGATCATGACCTGAGCAGAAGGCAGATGCTTAACCGACTGAGCCACCCAGGCGCCCAAGAAGAGAATTTTAAAAAACAGGGTAAGCAATAAAAGGCTATCACAAATGAGCAAGTGTATTAGATAAAGAATTAAATATAACTTCTCAAAATAAATTACATATATATGCATGCTGATTGAATTAGAAATTCAATGGGTGGATTAAATACTATATTAGACAAAGAAAGATTTGGTGTACTAGACTGAAAAAAAAAATCAGAATAAAGCTGGTGTGAGAAAGAAAACATAAAAAGAAGATTTTAGTGACATAGATGATAGAAAAATATGGTAAAATGTATGTTTTATTGAAGATCTAGAAAGAAAAATATAGAGAAATAACAGGAGAAAAACTGAGCAAAAAGAATGAGAAGCCAGCTGATTTTTTTTTTTAGATTTTCTTTATTTATTTGACACAGAGAGAGAGAGAGAGAGAGCGAGAGAGAACAAGCACAAGCAGGAGGGAGGGGCAGAGGCAGAGGGAGAAGCAGACTCCCCACTGAGCAGGGAGCCCAATGCCGGGCTCAATCCCAGAACCCTGGGATCATAACCTGAGCTGAAGGCAGATGCTTAACCAACTGAGCCACACAGGCACCCTATTTTTTAACATGATAAAAGACAAAAATTCAACATGACATGCACCTAAATATATCACAAGCAACTGAAAACCAAAGACAAATAAAGGATCTTGAAAGTAGTCAGGGAGAAAGATAAATCATTTACCAAAAACTGCCTATATGACTGACAGCTGACATAGCCATAGAAGATGGAAAAAGAAGATTTGTGTATCTTCAATATAATGACTGTAAATAGATCTTAACTTAGATTCTAGATTTAGTGATTCCATCTTTCAAATGTGAAAAGAAAATAAAGACACTTTCAAACAAAATCTAAAATGAATTTATACAGGTCCTTCATTGATAGAATTCTAAAGGATATGTATGCTTCAAGAAAAAAATAAAGCAATCTCTGAAGGAAGGTCAGAAGTATAAAAAAGAATTTCGAGCAAAGAAAAGAATAAACATGTGAATAACTATAAACAAATAGCTATTTTGTAAAACAATAAGAATGCCATCTGTGTGTATGTGTGTCTCATCCAGGAAACGTCATTTAAAATTTCAAGCTAAAGTCCAATATTAGCATGAATACCAAAATCTTTCAAATATTTTAGTAAATAAAATCCAATAATAAATTTAAAAGGTACTATATTTTGACCAAGTTGAGAGTATTTCAGGAAGAACAGGTTAATTTAAAATTACAAAACAAATTAAGATATATCACATTGATGGAGGAAAAGCATTAGATAGACTTCAATAGCCATTAATAATTAAAACAAAACAAGCAAAAACTTCATAATTTAGGAATATAGAAGATAAATTTCATCCCTGTGATAAAGGTTACATAATACCATATTGCAGCGACGTCTTATTTAATGGTGAAACGTTAAACACATTCCCATATAATCAGGAACATCACTGGTTTTCTGCTATTGCTCATCTATTCAACACAGTCATTGGGCTCTCAGTCAGCTCAATAAACAAGGAAAAGAAATCAATGGTATAAGGTTTGGAAAGAAAGAGGTAGTTATTGGGGCACCTGGGTGGCTCAGATGGTTAGGCGTCTGCCTTCGGCTCGGGGCCTGATCCCAGGGTCCTGGGATAGAGCCCCATATCAGGCTCCTGGCTCAGCGGGGAGTCTGCTTCTCCCTCTCCCTCTGCCTCTCTCCCTTGCTCATATTCCCCCTCTCTCGCTGTCACAAGAATAGAAAAAAAAATTTTTTAAAAAAAGAAAGAGGCAGTTACTATGGCTATCTGCATCGGCACCGTAAAATAGAAATATAATGGAGGCGACATATGTAATTTCCAATTTTTTAGTAGCCACACTTTTGAAAAGACATGCAAATTAATACTCTGTGAGAGTTATGCACAGACAGAAACGTGGAGAAGAAATAGATCAGAAGCACTTCAGAAGCAGATCCATCCATAGGTGGAAACTTGCTGCGTATTAGAGGTTACTATTGTATTTCAGGATGGAAAGGGGACATAATCAATTGATAATGCTGGATATAGATAGTTATCTATATGGGAAAAATGAAATTATGTTCTTACCTTATGTCATAAGCAAAAATCGACTCCATGTATATCTACGAGGGGAGACAATTCCACTATATGGGCGGATACGTGTGCACTGAAAGACACCGTGAAGAGTAGAACAAGCCACGAGCTAGGAGAAAATATTTACCTAACTCTAACGGGAAAAAATTAATATCCAGAATATTAAAAGGGATTTCTATGAATCGGGGGAAAAAAAGCAAATCACCCAGTTGAGAAAAGGGCAGATAACTTGTAGGCGTCTCACAGGAGAAAAACAAATAAAGAGTAAAAATAGAGGTATTCGTTCAACCTTTTTAGTAATCGGAGAAAGCAAATTAAAACCACAAGATGAGGGCTTTTCACAGTTACTGTGTTGGCCAACTCCTCCTACTTCCCATTTCCCTTTTTCGTTTTCAGAAATATCTTGCTAACTTTGACCATTTGTTGAGCTTATTAAATTACACAAAATCCTCCATTGAAATTTTTATTGGAGTAATGGATCAAATGGGGGAGAACTGAATTTTTTATGATAGTTTTATATGCAATGAAATGGTACATCTCTCTTTTTAATTAGGTATTTTTAAATGAATTTCCATTGAGTATTAAAATTTCCTTTAAAACAAAAGACTTGCATTTAAAAAAAATTATTTCAGGTTACCTTAAAATTTTCATAGCTCTTGTGAGTGGTACACTGCTAATTATTAGTTTTTCTATCCTACTCCAGGAGACTATCATCTGAATGTCCTCTCTCCAGGAACTACAAATGGCCACAGCCAGTTGACAGTTCTCCAGTCTGCAGATGTCTGAGTCTCTATTTGGTCTTGGCCCCAAACCAGGCCTTTTTAAATTAACCTCCGGGACAGGGGCAGGGGTGGGGTGAGGTGTCTGGGTGGCTCAGTCGGGTGGGCGTCTGCCTTCAGCTCAGGTCATGATCCAGGGTCCAGGCTCCCTGCTCAGAGGGGAGTCTGCTTCTCCCTCTGCCTGCCGCTCCCCCTGCTTGTGCTCTCTCTCTCGCTCGCTATCTCTCTGTCAAATAAATAAATAAAATCTTAAAAAAAAAATTTAAAAAAATTCTCTCGGGGGGCTTCTACCCATCTCCTTAGCTTCAGCGTTTTCAGGATCCTAAGTTAAGGACCTATCTCTTCAAATGGGTGTCTATATTGTGATGGTGATGGAGGTGAGTGCCTCCTATCTAGCAGGAGCCCCTCCCTGTGACTGTTGGCATCTCAGTTCCTGCTGTCCCCCCCTGACATCACTCAGATCTGGGTAGTGACTGGGGCCACTAACCATACGTTAACGCACTCCTTGAACAGCTTTCCATGAGCTTCTGGGCAGCAAACGTCTGACACCATGCTGTTCAGGAGAGGCTGTTCTCCTACCATGGTTCCTGCCTTCTCATTGCTGACAGTCCCTCCCTCTCTGGACAATAAATATCTGTCCTCACATAATGGCTCTGACAAAGCTCTTGGGTCCCTTAAAACACAAAGTCTCATTTGTGTCTCCCCTTCCCCCACTCATCCCACAGTTCTTTCCTCTTATTGCTGATGGGAACTCGAGAAGGCAGAGGCTGGGGTCTGCCCGGAGCCTCACACCACTGGGGGTGAGAGCTTCCTCTGGCAGTGCTACCCACTCTTCCAGTGTTTTCTTTTCTTTTTTACTATTATAATGTCTATTTAATGTGCTAATAGGCATGATAATTCTCCAAGAGTATGTGGTGTTTTCCAAACTAATTTAACTTCAAAATTCCTTTTTTTTCTTTTCAGAACATTTATTAACATCTCATTGGACATTTGTGGTCTGTGCCACTCAATCTGGGAAACATCAGTGTAGGATCATTTACATTCTTTTTTTTTAATTTTTAAAATTTTATTTAAATTCATTCAGTTAACATATAGTGCATTATTAGTTTTAGATGTAGAATTCATTGATTCATCGGTTGCATATAACACCCCGTGCTCATTCCATTATGTACCCTCCTTCATGTCCCTCACCCAGTTACCTTAACCCCCCACCCTCCTCTCTACAGCAACCCTCAGTTTGTTTCCTAGAGTTAAGAGTCTCTTATGGTTTGTCTCCCTCTCTGATTTCATCTTATTTTATTTTTCCCTCCCTTCCCCTATGATCCTGTTTTGTTTCTTAAATTCCACATATGAGTGAGATCATATGACAATTGTCTTTCTCTGACTTATTTCACTTAGCATAATAGCCTCTAGTTCCATCCACGTCATTGCAAATGGCAAGATTTCAATTTCTGATAGCCGTGTAATATTCCATTGTATATATACAGCAGTCTTTTGGTGTTTTCTCACGCCTCCTAGTGGCTCCCTTCTTCTTCCTACCTTCTTTATTCCCCACTGCCATCCCAGTCTATATCCAGGGTGCAGGTTCTTTCCCACAGGGCTTCTTGGCTGCTTGCAGATCAGGAGATGTCTGGAAACCCGATGTAAATGTCCCTAAAAGTTTCTGTCAGTCACAGAAACCTGAGAATAGTCTATGTCAGTTTGGAGCTGTCCAGCTCCGGCGCTGCCCATGTCTACACACTGGTTTCACAGCCAAGCCCCAAGTGGGATCATTCTCATGGGGCTTCGTTCTTGGCAGCCACTGAAATGTAAATGATCCTACACTGATGTTTCCCAGATTGAGAGGCACAGACTACAAATGTCCAATGAGATGTTAATAAATGTTCTGAAAAGAAAAAAAAAAAGAAGGATTTTGAAGTTAAATTAGTTTGGAAAACACCACATACTCTTGGAGAATTGTCATTCCTATTAGCACATTAAAAAATCTGTGAAGTCCTTTCATGAAAAAAATCATTATTTTGTTTAGCCAGAACTTCCCAAACTTATGTGATCACAGACCCTACTTTTCTGATTAATATTTATTAACACTTTCAGGACACTAGCATTCTGCTGATCTCTGTTTGAGAGACACAGGAATATTCCTTTCTCTTGGTCCTTTTCCTAAGTCCATACTTAAACAATCAGAAGACTTATTTTTGTTGCCGTTGTTTTTTTACTGTCTTGTAATTGAGGATCATTCAATAATGTTAAGGACCAGTTTTCCTAGGGAGACTCAAATTGTGGCTTTCCGGAGTGGCTATGGTCACTTTGAGCAGCTACTCCCTGGTCACTGACTGTCCTGCCCTGTGAAATTGGCCTAGAAAATTTCCTCCTCGGACTTCGGGTGAGTGTCACCGAGCCTTCTACTTCTTTTCTCATGAAAATTCTAATGCTCCAGGGCACCTGGGTGGCTCAGTTGGTTAAGCGACTGCCTTCGGCTCAGGTCATGATCCTGGAGTCCCAGGATCGAGTCCCACATCAGGCTCCCTGCTCGGCAGGGAGTCTGCTTCTCCCTCTGACCCTCACCCCTCTCATGCTCTCTCTCTCTCTCTCATTCTCTCTCTCAAATAAATAAATAAAATCTTAAAAAAAAAAAAAAAAAGAAAATTCTAATGCTCCAGGCTTTGGCTTGCCTATCTTCTTGGCGTGTTTCTACCTAGACTAATATTGCCCCATTGTCCTTATAGAAGCCTTTTGACGTTGGGCAAATATCAAAGCAGGGAGTAAAGCTTGCCTTTGGCATTTTCTGCCAAGAGCCTAGGAGGCCGTGAGGACTGTCCAGGGCATCCACAGCCCATCCTCAGAGAGGTTCTAGTTCAAGCCTTCCATTTAACATAGAGGCGAATGAGGCCCAGTGAGGGTTGGCTCACTGGCTCAAGGCTGCACAGAAAGTCAGTAGTGGGATTGGTTAGTAATTTGGAATTTAGGTCAATCGACTCCTAATCTTGTAGCAAGAACATTTGGCAAATGCAATGAATAAAATAAGAACAGAGATGTCAGATACATATTGCTCACTCCTTCTAATTATGTCTAAACACACTCTCCACAAAATAGACTCATCCAAATCTTGGAAATATTACTTTATTTACATGGGTGCACATAGCCTGACATGAATCCTGAAGCTGCCACTTACAAATTCAGGACACATGTGAATGTGAATACTGTAGTTTGGAGATGAGGACTTCCCCTTCTCCCTGGGTTCCAACACATTCATAGATGATAAGTGAACAAGGTCATAGCAGTTGCTTGGGTCATGCCTGGACAAAAGCTCTCTCAGCAATGCACTCACTCAGCCATCTGAGAGGAGCACAGAGCTGCCTCCCCGGATTGGACCTGTGAAAGGTTGCCTTGTGGGCAGAGGGGAGCCTCTGCCAGTTTCAGTAACCGCATGGAGAATGCTTCACAGAGCCCTTCTCTCTCAACTGCTTGCTTCCATACCACCTTCCTTGGGCCACAGGAAACATGCAAGCCCTGGCCCCGGGTCTCCATCTTTGGCTGGGCAGAGAAGCACAGATCTCGTGGGGGAGGCTGTGCTCCTGGCAGCAGGCAAATGCCTGGAACTCCTACAGCTAATGAGGCCCTGACTGCCCACCAGTGGCCACCAGTGGCTGCCTCCCTTAGCCATTTATGGAAACAGCAACCCCTGCAGGACATAAACTATTAAAGCCAGAAAAACACGGAGAAACTAGGCAGCATTTTGTATTAATATTCTTAATATTATTCTTGGCCCAATGCATGTCAGATGCTTGCCTGTCCAAGTAGATAGTCCTTGTCCTTTCAAAAAGAGTAAGTGGGACGCCTGGGTGGCTCAGTTGGTTGAGCATCGGACTCTTGATTTCGGCTCAGGTCATGATCTAGTGGTGGTGAGACCAAGTCCTGCATGGGTCTCTGCACTCAGCATGGAATCTGCTTCAGATTCTCTCTCCCTCTCCCTCCCACTCACTCTCTCTCTCAAATAAATAAATAAAATCTTAAAAAATAAATAAATAAATAAATAAATAAATAAATAAATAGTAGGCATTCACCAGACTGCCAAGAGAATAAAACATTTATGAAACACTTAGAGAATTGCAAGTAGTAAACAAGCACTATTAAATTGCAGGGCTCATGTGGAGACATGTAAAACAGAGAGGGTAAAGGCAGCAGACAAGGTCTTCATCATGAAGGGCCTTGCCAGATGTCCTCAGGAGCTTTCACTGTTTCCTGCAATTTACCCCTGTAGCTATCGAGAGTTTTAATTCAGAGAACTGGCATGACGAGATCTGCATTTTGGAGAAACATCACTGCAGTTGTTGTAAGAACTAAAGGAAGGACACCAGTGGGAGTTACGTTAACAGTCAATAGACACACACATACACCCCAAACACACACACAAGGTCAAGATGTTTGGGGCATGGAGAGGAGAGCACAGATCTCAAGATAAATATAGTGAGCAGAATAAACAAAAGTAAAAGGAGATAGACTGAATAGAGGTGGAATTTGAGGAAGAAGGCACTTGGAACTCTCCTGGCTTCTTGGCTGAAGCAGCTGGAGGGATGTGCCATTCCACGAAACAAGAACCTTATGAAACTTTATGCAGAGAGACCACATTTGACAGGACAGTGATGGTTTTGTTCCAAACTCAACCATTGTTGAGTACCCAATGCCAAGGACTTCTAGACCTCTTCACCATTTTAGGAATGTGGGCTTAGACTTGGAGACAGATGTTTGTGCTGGAGAGAGAGACAAGACCATTCAGCACAGAATGACACATAAAGCTGTGATCACAGCTGAGATTCTCCAGAGAGTATATGGAGAATGTCAGGGGTGTTGGGATTATTCATGATGCAGCTCTAAGCTTCCCACAATACACAGAAGTTTAACATCTCAGCTGTAGCTCTTCATTCAAAAATAATTACACAGTAGCTTCAATGGCTTATAGTTGGAAATATCATTGTATCCATGTGGTTCACTTGTAGGCTGAAATAATAACTCATAAGTACTAGCCAACTATTAAGACCTTCTTCATTCTTCCATGCTCTCACCTGCTGCAAGAACTTCACATTTGTTGGTTCCTTTTTTTCTGGAACATTCCTGCCATCGTGTTCCAACCTAAACCTTCCCCAACGTTCTCTTGACACTCAGAGCTCAGCTCCAGGTATCCCTGCACCTTACCTTCCCAGACTAGGTCATGTTTCCATCCTTAATGGTGCTCATCTTAAACTGTAGTGATTTCCTTACTCGTGTTACAGAAAATTCAAACATAAGAAAGTAAATGATATATTAAACTTCTGTCTACCCAATTCCTGGCAATAGTGATGGTTAACTTTTTGATGATTTTGTTCTTTCTGTCCTCCTTCTTCATTTTTTGTTTATTTTAAAATGAATTACATGGAATCATGTCCTCTCTCCTCTACTACTTCTCCTTTCTCCTATGACTCCACTGTTATATATTATGCATTTCTAAATGATAAGTAACTTATAATTTCCACCATGATATTATTTTTGGACAAAATCAGCAGAAACATTGAATGCCCAGTCCACATGTAATGTGCTCCACTTCACATTATATTTTTATAGTCTGAATCAGAATTAAACTGGGTTTACATATTGTACCTGGTTGTTAAACTCCCTTAAGGTTTCTTATTTGTTTGTTTGTTTGTTTTTAATGTTTCCATGCTTTTTTCTTTAAAAAAATTGTATTTTTTATTGTTACAGAAATCAAATCATGTGTCCTGCTGACTTGACCAATTGCTTCCTCGTAGTATTTTTCAAAATGTATTTCAAATACTTAGGCAAGACTACTTCAGAGGTACTTCCTATTACATCTCAACAAGTCCATATCTGGTATAGATATCCAGTTGATTCACTCTGAATTAGCTACTTTGGTTTGATTTATCCATTTCACACTTCCTCTGCCAAATTTAGCTAATTGTTTTCATATTTAATGAAGTATCTGCTTGAGGACATTTTGCTATTAGAAATGAATTCTTTCCCTTTATATATATATATATATATTTTTTTTTTTTTTAGTAATAAGCTATTGCCTTCACAACCTGCAATGGGGGGAGCGGCATTTTAAATGTCTGTATTGTGTCAACTTTGGACACTCAGAGTCAGAGTCTCTAAGTTTTCTCCCTATGTTCTTTATAATTCACTGCATCCTTGTTTTTGAAAGAATATGATGTCCAGGCTCATCTTGTATTTGCCTCTGACAAGAAATCAGACATTCCTTTGAACATGCCTCATTCGTTCTAATGGAAAATGTCATTTAGAGACCATGATCTCTAAGTGTTAAAAAGTATTTATTGGGTTGTCATAGGCCTTTCAGTACACATTTTAACAGCAAACAATTCATGATGAGGTCATATTAGGATTTACATTTCTAAGAACCTTGCTTATTTCTTTGATTTTATATTACCTGGAAAATCTTTGTTTTTACTAATATTAGCAAATTGAATATTTGTTTTATCATAAAATCATAATTTCAAAATAACAATACTAATATTACTGTAAAATTAAGACTACTTAATGAAATTTAAGATTTACATACATTGCATCTCTTTACCCTAAATATATCCGTGTATATTTTACTAAGAACAGGAACATTTTTATATGACTATAATTTTATTATCTTATGTTTCTTAATAGATGTATAAAACACTCTGATAAAATTTAACACTCATTCTCGGTAAAATCTGTCAACAAATTAGGAAACGCTAGAACTCCTTCCACATGATAAATGTCATATATGAAAAACTTAGTGTTAACATTGTACTTAATGGTGAATTATTAAATAATTTCCCTTAGAGAATATCTGGGAAAAATATCAAATGACATATGCACAAAGGTATTTCCTACAGCATTTCTGTTGTCATTATAGCAAAAGACAGAAGGAAAAAATAAAACGATTCTTTACAGAAGGAGACTGATGAACAATAGCAAGCTCAGCAGGTACAAAAGATAATAAGAAAAATCTCTATGTGATGTCCAATATCTGGCTACCTCTAGTCACCCTCTTGTTCTTCCAATAAACAATTTTTTGGAGGTCCAGATTCTATAATTAATATCTGCTGTAATATTGGTTCAACTGGAAAATGGAAGGTGGAAGTTCAGGCTATTGCCAGTATATCTTTAGGATACATTCCTGAAATTATTGTATCAAAAGGCAAATGCATAGGTAATTTTGATGGATTTATTTTTAGTTATCATACCTATCTGATTCTTTGATTAATATTTGTCTCTGCCCTAAACTGTAAACTCCATATGAACAAAGACCTTGCTTATTTTTCCTCACTACTCTTTTCCCAGTATCTGGAACAAAGTTGGCACTGAGTGAATATTTGTTATGGAAATGTTATTAAAGAATGAAGGTTTTTTTGTTGTAGTAGAAAGTATAAAAAACAGCTGTCACGACTTTGTATCCAGTTCATCACAAATACTTTTATATTATCAATAAAGAAGTCATAGATTTATGCTTTACATCTCAGTCTATGGTTAATTTCAATTTTAATTTTGTGCAAGCTGCATGGTAAAGGCTGAGATCATTTTTTTTTTCCCAAATAATGTCCATTTGTGACATCATCATCTGTTGAAGGATTCTCCTTTCCTCATTTAGTTGTTTGGCACTACAGAGTTTCTGGAAGAAGACACAGAAACAAATTTTAATGACCTTGGGTAAAACAAATGTTTTTTAAAGTAAGACACAGAAAGAAAAAAACTGACCAATTGAACTTAGTCAAAATTTTGTTCTTCAAAAGACATTGACAGCAGAAATAAAAATGCAAGCCCCAGACTGGGAGAAAATATTTGCCAAACACATATCTGAGAGAGCACTTATATCTAGAATTAATAAGGAAAGGCTAGGAAAGGAACCTGTGATGAAAGAACGATGAGATGTCCCTGCAGGTTCCCCCACCGCTCTGTAGCACACGAGCTCGGTATAACCCCCTCCCCTGCGTGTAGGCAGACCCCGGGCACAGGGTGGATTTCACTTTTGTGATTAGGTTACCAACCAGTTGACTTTGAGTTAATCCAAAAGGAACATTATCATGAGTGGTCTAATATGCTGGAGCAGGAGGCTCCTGACGGTCTGGAACAAAGCAAACGGTCGTGTTGCGAATGGTCATGGAGGGGCCATGGAGTTGGGGTGTAAGGGAAGCCTCTAGGTGCTCAGAGAATCCTCAAACAACAGCCAGCAAGAACATGGGGACCTCAGTCCTATGACCACGGTAAACTGAATTCTGCCAACAACCTGAATGGTCTTGGAAGAAGCACTGTGCCCCAGTAAGACCACGGCACTGAAGACACCTTGATTTCAGTCCTATTTATCTATTAGGAACAGATGCTGAGTCATAAAAACTCTGAGGGTAATAAATTGTATTGTTTAAAGCCACCTAATGTGTGGTCATTTGTTATGCATCAAAAAACACTATTACACAACCTAATTTAAAAATAAGCAAAATCTGGGATGCCTGGGTGGCTCAGTGGGTTAAACGTCTGCCTTCAGCTCAGGTCATGGTCCCCGGGTCCTGGGATCGAGTCCCGCACCAGGCTCCTTGCTCAACAGAGAGACTGCTTCTCCCTCTGCTTGCTGCTCCCCCTGCTTGTGCTCACTTGAGCGCTCTCTCTCTCTGACAAATAAATAAATCTTTAAAAAAAAAAGGTAAAATCCTCTTTTCTTTTTTCAAGATTTATCTATTTATTTATTTATTTGAGAGAGAGAGAAGGGCAGAAGGAGAGAGAATCTGAAGCAGACTCCATGCTGAGTACAGAGCCTGATGCAAGTCTTGATTTCAAGACTCTGAGATCACAACCTGAGCTGAAACCAAGAGTCAGATGCTTAACTGACTGAGTTATGTAGGTGCCCCCAAAATCATATTTTCAATGTGAGCTGGACTTAGCGATTCACTTTTAAATAACAGAGTATGAAAAAGGGGAAAACAGTAACTTTATAAAGGAGAAATCTGGGTTGCCTATTACCTTAAATGATAAGGTTAACACCACCAGTAATAACTCATGTTGGTATCATGAACCCCTGATAGGATGTAATTAGAAGGGTACTTCAGGGGTAGTTTCCCTAAAGCTCATAACCTCAATTGAGGGAAACACTAGGCAAACCCATAAATGATGGACAATTTACAAAATACCTGGGGAGAACTCCTCCAGACTGTCCAGGTCATGAAAGAAAAGAAAACAATGAGAAATTACTAAAGACCAGAAGAAACTAAGGAAAAATGATGTCGAATTTAATGTGATGTCCTGGATTCAATACTGAAATAGAAAAAAAGGACAATAGTGGGAAAGCTGATAAAATTCAAAATAAATTTGAAGTTTAGGTATTAGTAATGTATCAATGCTAGCTTGTTTTGTTTTGTTTTGTTTTTAGTTTTGAGAAGTAAAGTAAGTTGATAACATTACGGGCTACTGGGTGAGGGTTATATGGGAACTCTCCATATCATCTTTGCAACTTTTCTGTAAATCAAAAGTTGTTCCAAAATAAGAAGTTACTTAAAAAGAGACACTAACAGTACAATAAAATTTATGAAATGCAAAAGCCCACTTGTGGCAGGAGTGCTAAGGAGGTAGAGGGCAGGGATTGGAGTTGGACCAGAAAGCTGAGTTAGGGAGAGCAAGGCTGAAAGAATCAAATGTGAAAAAGTGAGCTAATTGCTTTGCAAACTCACTTGACATCTTTTTTTCTCCATTGAAAATTTGACAATATCAAAGATGATTCAATGAAATTTTCTGTAGTCCTTTAACTTTTAAATGAGGACATACTTGTGCTCTGTGATTTCTGATTACAAGCTATTATCGTGTCATTTGGAGACATATTTATATTTGTCATAGTGTTTTCAATGGAGTTATATTCTTTTTTTTTAGAAAAAAAACAGCTATATAGTTAGCCAATAAGAAAGAAAAAATTGGTAAAATTTTGAATAGATACTGTCTAAAAAAATATATGTGGTTGACTTATCAGCACATGAAAAGTTTCTTAATATCATTGAATTTCAGGTAAATACAAATTAAAATAATTAGATATAATTATATACCCACTAAAATGGCTAAGACTACAAGACCATACTAAGTGTTAAAAAAGGTGTGGACTACTTAGTACCCTCATATATTGCTAGGTAGAATAAAAATAGATACAGCCCTTTGTGACAATTTGGCAGTTTCTAAAACAGTTAACCATATACTGATCACACAATGCAACAACTTTACCCTAAATTTTTACCCAACGTTACTGAGAACATATGTCCATAAAGAGGTGGACAAGAATGTTCATCCTACCTTTATTCATAATAGCCAAAAATAGAAAAAACATAAATGTCCCCATACAGGAAAGTGGATAAGCAATTTTGGTAAGTCTACACAATGGAATAAGTACTCAGCAATACAAAAGAATGAACTATTGGTTTAAGCAAGAGCATAGATGTAACTGAATTAATTATGTTGAGTGAAAGAATCCAGGCTAATAAAAGTAGCGCATTCTGTACGATTCCATTTATACAACCTTCTGGAAAATGCAAACCACTCTGTAGGACAGCTAGGGGATCAGTGGTTACGTGGGTATGGGGCGGGGGGATGGGTGGGAGGGATTGCAAAGGGGCAAGAGGAAACTGTTGGTGTTGATGAAAGTGTTATTTTAATTGTGATGGTTTCACAAGTGTAGACATATGTGTAAACTCATCAAATTATTCACTTATATTTGTGCCATTTATTGTATATTTATTACACAAAGCTATAAAAGGGTGGGGGAAGGTCATAAAAAAGAAAGTCATGGTCAACAAGAACAGCCTCTCTTACCCACCACAACTGTTTGATACTCTCCGTGTGGGGGACTAGTGCAGATGGTGGGCTCTTCGGAGGCTCAATGAAGGGTGAGAGCAATGATAACAGCAATTTTGCCAAATTCGTTTATTACTTTTCCTTGTATACAAGGTCAAATTATAAGAAAATCAATCAGTAAAATTTATGCATATGTGTATATTTTTGAAAACCGTTCCTCTCATTAAAAAAAAGAAATTCCCTCAACTGTGAGATGTTGTGGCAAGATGTCAGTTTCTTCTTTACTGTCCAATTCCTCCAGTCCTAAGTGAGACTCCCCACTAAACTGTTAAACTGCTAATAGGTTTCTCCAGACACTGCTATTATTAACAAATTAACATGAGCAACACTTAAGGGGGAGGAGCGGGATGGTTAATGTGAGGAAATTTTCTCTCATGTGTCTTTTCTGATGCATATTTTCAAGAAAAGATTTCGGTCTCCTGAAATGTTAATTTAGCATCTTCCCCTCCTACTCACCGACATCAAAGTTATTAATAAAGTGTTCAAGAATAAGGAAATAGGTGCTGCAATTGAGATTCATTTTATAACTGAACAGAAGAAAGGGTAGCAAATAACAGGATGGCTTTGCAGGAGGAAAAAAATGAGCAGGTTTGAAGTATGGATGATCTAGCAAGGCTGAAACAGAAAGAATATAAACACAACAAATCATGTGCACATTAGTAGAAGAGATTCTAAGTCTTGAATTTGAAATGAAAACTATGATCTTGTACTAGATTAAACAGAAAGTAAGCAAAAGAAAATAGATAATAAGTTTGGTCCAGTCAACGAAATTAGAAATGTTACTGGCAGTGTTGGAGGAGGGGAGATGATGATAGTGTTATTTTCCAGGTATCTTACACATGTAAATTTCTTCATAAATCTCAACAATCCAACCAGATAGATATGGTGCCTATTCTACATATAAGGAATTAATACTTAGAGATGTAAATAAATTTCCCATGTTCAAAGGACTGTTAAATGTCAGAATCAAGACCCAGACTAAACATTTTATTGTACAATTATATTTATAATTATACAATTATACAATTATAATTATATTTATAAATTCTATAGTTGATGGACACTTAAGTTATTTCTGCTGTTTTGTTATAACGACTGTGTTTTATGAGCACAGTGAACACATAGACTCCTTTGGGGGAGGGCGTACACCATCAAAGTGGAACTGACGGTAACATTGTAAGCGATTGCCACTTCCGTAAATATTGCCAAACAGTGATCTGAAGCAGTTATAGCATTTCCATCCCTGCCTCATGCACTGATGGTTTTAGTTGCTCCAGATCCTGGACAATGATACTTTTGTCTTTTTCTATTTAACAGTTCTATTGTTTTAAAATTGTTATCTTGTGTGTTTTTATTTTTATTATCCCAGTGACTAATAAGGCCAATTCCTATTGGCCATTTGATATTCCCTTTTATGAAATGTGTTTAAGTATTTTGCATATTTTTTGCTATTGGGTTAGCTCACGTTTTCTTTCTGAGGTATAGGAGTCTTTATATAATCTGGGTCCAGATTTTTTGCTGGGTATGTGTATTGCAGACGTCTTCTCACACTTTGTGTCTTACTATTTTACTCTCTTATGGAAATCTTTTGATGAACAGTCATTCTTAATTTTAATATGGTCTCTTATCCACATTTTCCCTTTTGTGCTAGGAATATTTCTGTCCTATTTAAAAAAAATTGCCTATTCCTCACACTCATATAAATACATTCTCATTCTAGGAGAATATTTTAGAGCTTTAACACTTTCCTTTTCACATTTAAATGTACAACCATTCTGGAGTTAATTTTGGTGTATGATGTGAGGTAGACGTTAAGATTCATTTTCTCCATATGGCTATGTAAGTGTTCCAGAAAAGCTTAGTGAAAAGTCATGCCTTCTAGATTTCACTCACGTTTAATCTCCATCAAAATTCAAGAATGTGAGTTGTTTCTGGATGTCCTCTTATATTCATCTATTTATCTACCATTGCATCAATAAAATTCTGTCTCATGATCCCAGATACCATGTTTTATTTCAAGATACTATCTTTCTTTTCCTTCTTCAAGTTAATCTGGTGTAATATTGATGTTTTGCATTTCATAGACATTTTTGAATCAGGGAACTCTCATGATTGCTAACCTCACATCGGCTCTGTTCTTCTGACAGCTCTAACACTTTTTTCCCTTCGGAGTTGTTCTTGTCTGGCTCTTTGAGGCTTCACCCTACACTTGCACAGATTAATATTCAGCCCAAGATTCAACTGAGCCATTCTACAGATTTCTAGGTATCTTCCTCTGCATAAACTTTTTCTTTCTGAAATTTGTGTCATAAATTCTAGACTCCTTGGTCTCTTCAAACTCCAGTTTCTGTGTCCTCACATTTATAAGATTGTTTGGCCCTGTTTGGGGTTCCTTTCCCTCTGCTGTATTTTGGAAATTGTTTTGGGCAGAAAGCCTGAATTGTGGCAGGGCTTACCTCATTTCTTTCTTTTCCCTCGGGGATCACAATCAGAGTTACCTATTTTTAGTGTCTGATAATAGCTGTTTCTAATTTTGCCCAATTTCTGGATGTTAATAATGGGAGGTAAATTCTAAATCACCTTACTGTCTCTGCACTAAAAGTAGAATTCTAAATGTATTTTGAGTATGCACAACCTACATACACTTAGAATCTGTTGTCTAAGCTGATTTATCTTAAAACCCTTTCACGTTCTTGGAACTACACTAACAGCCAACAGAGAATCACTCACTTTTGTGGCTTTAGTATATTTGTTCCAGAACATAGTGGGTTGAACATGTAAATGGCAGAAGTTCAATGTTGACATATTCCAAGCACCAATATGAATAAAGTCCCTCCTGGTGATTGGACAACTGACAACAACTTATGTATCAATTCTTAGTTGCCCTGTAGGTAAAAGAGTTTTCCCTATTCTAAAAAGAGTTTCCAAATAAACTTGTATTTTTCAATGCAGAGTGGCAAATCAGGTAGATTTAGGTGTAACTATGAAGCCTAGAAAGTATTCTTCTTAGAAATAAAACCAACATATCTAATAGAAATACAACACAACTCTACAATGTATATATTCCATTTCAATAATCAGGTCAGCTAAATTGGATTTCATTAGAATATTGAAATTGGCCCCATGTTTTCCTTGTCTGTACTTGGTAAATTTTTGCATTCATAACAAATTAAAAAGTAAGGTGTTCTTTGAGATATTGGCCTATTGTCACTCCATTAGATCAGCCTTTTATACGTCCTTAAATTCAAAGATTCAATATTAAAGAAAAAATCTTTTTGAATTTAATTGCTGCTACTTTTTTCAATGAACATCATCATTATTATAAAGAGATCCATAACTTTGAACACATTATGTCTATGAAAGAAGAAAAAGATCCCTCTAAATGTAATAAGCTCTAGTTAATTTCACATGTGAATACTAATGGTGCTAAAAAATACTAAACTAAACTAAACAATACTAAAGGTATTGTTTTAAGGCACAGGCATTTGGTAAGACCAGCATATGTTGAAACAAACTGAAGAATATTTAAGTTAATGTTTTCTTCTAAGTGGTATGAACATTTAACCACATTGCAACCTAATTTAAGAAAAATCCACACTTTCTTTGGCTCAGGTCATGATCTCAGGATCCCTGCTCAGCGGGCAGTCTGTTTCTCCCTCTTCCTCTCCCTCTGCCCCTCCCCCCCCCACTCATTTTGTCTCTCAAATAAATAAATAAATAAAATATGAAAAAAAATAAAAATCCACACTTTTCAATAATATCATTAAAGAGCTTAGCTAAAGAATTGCTGGCATTCAACTGTCCCCTAAATATATATTGCTCATATGTAGTGCTTATATGTGGCAAGACATTACGCTATTTTGAAGAGATCACAAAATGGGGCATAGATTTATTTTCCTTTTATCCAGAATAAAGATGAAGACTTCTTCTAGATCATTGAGCCTTTGCTATTTTACTCTGACTTTATTCTCCAATCAGCAGTATGTCTAAATACAATATTAGAGAAATCATAATAAGCATTTAATTAGACCACAATCAAAGTATTAAAGCATTCAAGCAATGTGAACAGACATGTTTTTAGCATCTTTTAGATTTCTACGATCATTTGGGAAATTTTACTTGTCACTATTAAATAACTAATTGTAGAGAAAATAATCATCCGGAGACTGTTAAATAAAAAAAGAGAGATTTGACTAAATGATATGACTCATATGCAGACACGATTCATGTTTCTCATATTTTCATAATTCATAGTTTCACTATATACTGACATTACATGTAGCAATAAAAAAACTAAATCTGATTCTGAGTATACATACACACACACACACACATACATACCTATAATTTGGTAGAAGTCAATAGCACATGGAAGTACCTTATGCAACATACACATCTAACATAGAGGCTTACAGCTCAAAATCTGCACTGTGCGAACATTAATACGGCCTGCCATTTGCCAAAGGAAATACTTTTGTGAGGCTCATTAATTTAATTGGTCCCTGTCATCTACTTAAAAAGGAGAAAAGAAGAACATTTTCTGACAAAACCAAAGATGGTTAAAAGTCCTATTAGGTAGTGCAGCACTTGAGAAATTTTCAAGTTAGGAAGAAAATTGAGTTGAGGAAATAGAATTCAGCACTTTATACCACCTGTCTCCCCCACACCCGCATCTCTAATATGGTGAATCATAAAATTTCTAACTAGAACAGAGCTGGGACTCTTAAATATTAAGAGCTTGTACTAATTAATCTCTCCCTTTAATTGCATGTAAATGTATTTTATCTCTCGAGGCATTTTGCAATTCGTATCAGTTCCACTGTGATGTTCCCCTAACATGGCTCCACTCTCCTGACCTGAGAATCAACGTGGACATCTCTCTGCCTCCCACACTTGACCTTTTTGCAAATAGGTTTTCCTTCTCTATGCACCCTTTGTTCTCAGTCGCACATGTGCCCCTCCCTACCTTGACAAGGAAGAGACAAGGAAAGCCTAATTAGCTAGCTCTTTCTTCTGCTCTTGCCCCCCCCTTCCCCGCATGATTAATGTCAGATGCATTTTGGAAACAGTTGTTTCAGTACCTTAAGGAAAGCCCTCTTGAAGTTGGCCTCTGTGGGAGAAAAAGTACAGCAGATGTTGTGGGCAATATTTGCCACCTCATTTGCAGGACATGAAAATTCTTTCAAAGGAGTCCAGGACTCCTTTAATCTCAGATGATCTCCAGTCCTAGCAACCTGCCAGGGATTCACACACATCTCCAGTGCCCTCAAATGCTTTCTGGAAGCCCATTCCAACCTGTTTCTGAATCATGACCTTCCTTGTTTTTTTTTTTATCAACATGACAATCACTACTTCCTAGAATAGGAGTCCAGAAACTACAGCCTTGGACCAATCCTGACGTCATCTACTTTGTACAGCTAAAAGCTAAGAATGGTTTTTACATTTTTAAATGGTTGAAACAATAAACCCAAAAGAAGAACAATTCATTACACATGGAAATGATATAAAGTTCAAAACTCACTGTCTGTAAATGAAGTTCTACCGAAACGCAGCCATGCTCGTTCGTCGATGCGTGTTTGTGTCTCCATTGTGTTGCGATGGCAGAGTCAAGGACTTACAACGGTGACTCTGGCCCCCGGTAACTAAAATTACTCTACCAGGCTCCTTTCAGAAAGTTTTCCAAACCTTGTCCTAGAATATTATTAGAACACAGAAAAAGGGATTTTAGAGCATGTTATTTCAGGAAAGTCCCCTAGGATGTTGGAGGTTTGGTATGAGGAACTGAGACTTCTTCATGGACCAGTCGGGATTAAAATGGATGAAATAATGAGCCTGCACAAAAACCAACAATTCCAAATTTCCCTAATAGAAGTATCTCAGCTATAATGTACTCACCTATACTTGCTTCTCTCCCCTTAACCTCATCGGGTGGGGAGCTATGTTTTTAATAGCAAAAACATTCACTGGCCACCTAATATGTGTCTTACTGTTGTGATACATTACTAAACTTGCAGTGTTTTGATTTCTTCATCCATAAAATGAAACCTTTGAAACAAATTGTGTTTTTGGTTTTCTTCTCGCCCCCAAATGCCAAGTTTATGTTGTACTGATTGTACAATGAATACCAACCTTCAAAGTGTAAAGTTTCAAACCAGTTGTTGAATTCACGTTGCAAACATTTAACAAAGAAGAATTTTTTCTCAGCTAAACATCTCATACTGTGAGAATTTCGTTTTATCTTTAAAATGCCTTTTTTTATCCCAAAGCACCTGGCACAGTTCAGCATGAAACATCAGTCTGGGAAAATCCATCACCTTGAGATTCAGCTTAGCTTAGACCAGATCCTCACAAGCCTGCTCTTGAAGTATTTTGTATCTCTCTCAATGATTCCTACTGCAGAGGGTAAGTGATGCCACTGAACGTGTCCACGTGAACAATCTGCTCCCTAATTCTATGAAGCTAACATTTGTATTTTATTTTTTAAAGTAATTAAGATCTGTAGCGATTTTGTTTTGTTTTGTTTTATTTTTTGGTTAGTTGCCTCCTTAAGGAAATATTGGCAGCTCCCTTGGGTCACTAGAGCGTTTTCTTTGCATTGTAAATGCTTTATCCCCTAAGAGAAAATGCATGCTGTTCCATTGAGACACTCAAGCTACACTCCATCCCAAGCTACCTGTGGACTTTTTTTAAACAACTGTTGCACTTGAAAGGACAGTATTGAGTCCTCCTCTCATACATTGCCATGGGCAAGTTGTTCCTTTGCTTTGTTTAGGGGACCCTGTTGAAAATATACCTTCAAGGGTAGTTATCAGGGTCTTTTAGTTCTGCAAGTGGTCTGTCTACACTAAATTACACTTTCCCAGAGACTGGCTGTGCTCTATTTTTGCTCTTGTTTGCAATCAAAAGTTCAACTCCTCTTTTGTTGATTAGCTGTAGACTTACAAGCTTGTCTTGAATTATTCAAATGGATTTTCCCTTTTGTTATAAAACTCCCCAGTGGTAGGAAAACTCAATCCAACATCAAAGACCAACTGCTGCCCCTTTACGGATGCGCTCTTTAGACTTCTTGTATTCACACTTCTCTGCAGGTGTGGTTGCACCTGCACCTTAATTGTTCTGAATACTTGGGTGACTGGTATATTTTGCAAGTTCTCTCTAGGAAAAGCAATTGCACCACCAGCCTGGATAATCTCTCCAGTGATTTTACAATTCTAACAACCAGGGAAAGTTTAGCTTTCTCTACCTATTTAGTAAAAGGCAAGAGTTTTTCCTTTCTTACTCTACCCAAATTGCATCTAGAAAATTGGGCAACATCATGGTTTTTATAACATGACTTGAACTGTTCCACATAGAAATTCTTTATTCAGTTAAATATCAAATGTGAAATAAATGTTGATTGTTTCTATGCTTTTCTGTTAAGTATTACTTGAGGAAGGGTTATGCTGGATATCCACTAGAAGGAAATGTAAAAACAGGGCAACATTTCTCTCTCCCTCCCAACAACTAAGAGAGAATGGCTACACATCTGCTTGGTGCTGTTGTTACTTTTCTTTCATTTTTCTCTGGGAATTTTCTTAGGATATCTCTGTCAAACCCTTAAAAAATACTTCCTTTGTCATAAATATACTTCCTCAGCAAACAGAAAACAGGTGGAATTGATGAAGAATTCTTTTTTTTTTTTAAGATTTTATTTATTTATTTGACAGAGAGAGAGACAGTGAGAAAGGGAACACAAGCAGGGGGAGTGGGAGAGGGAGAAGCAGGCTTCCCGCCCAGCAGGGAGCCCGATGCGGGGCTTGATCCCAGGAGCCTGGGACCATGACCTGAGCCGAAGGCAGATGCTTAACGACTGAGCCACCCAGGCGCCCCTGATGAAGAATTCTTGCTTTCCTGTCTGCTGTATAAATTTAAGATTTTAAAATTTGATATGGAAAATCCAGATTTCCCTATGGGTCACTTGGAATTAAAATGGTGTGATAAAAAGCCTGGTCAAAGAGATAGGATTCAAATTTCTCCCTAGTAAAAGAACTTCAACTGAAATCTACTTGCCCACGCTTACTACTCACCTCAAATTCATCGTGTGGGTGGTTATAGGTTTGGAATGAAAAAAAATGTGAAAATAGTGGAGAAAATTGATTTGAAACTGTCCCCAATGACTGATGAAATCCTGTCATCCAATCAGACTGGGACCAAGCATACTGTGTAGTCAACAAAATTACTTAAAATTTTACTCCAGAAAACTCTGTAGTTGTCCCCAGATTACTGCCTTGAGACGGTTTCCAGGGCCTGACACTGGGAGAGAACTCAGGCAGAACCAAATGAATTCCCCTCTAGAGGAGACACAGCTGAGAGTCCAGGAAGATCAAGAGGGCAAGAGTTCTCAAGTCAGAGTAGCAGAGAAAAAAGTGCTGTACAGAAAGAAAACTCCAAAGATCTTCAAAGGACTCTCCCTTGAATATTCAACAAATCCACACATGTTTAGAAAAAGTGCTCAAAGCCTGAGAAAAAAAATCATTCTAAGAGATAGAGGGAATAGTATTCAGTACTCGCACAGGGCTAGGAATAGTGCTGGTACACTAGCCATGGAAACTCACCATGTATAGGGATTGAGTAGAGAACCAAGGTCTTGTGTTAGTAGAAAGAAAATGATTAGCCACACTAAACTTTGCTCTGATCCCATCAAACAAGTCTTAAAAACAAGATCTGAAAGGAGCAAACAGTTCTCAGGATTATATTACATATGTTCAAAAAGTTAGGGAGAGATATGAAAGATATTAAAAGATCAAAATTGAAGTTCTAGAAATAAAAACTATGTGTGAGATGAAAAATCCACTGAATAGGATTAACAGCAGGTTCAGCATTGTGAAAAAAAAGATTTATTACATTTGAGTGATAGGAATAGAAATTTTCCAAGTGAAACACAAAGAGAAAAAACAGTTTCTTAAAAAAAAATATACAGCATTAGTGAGCTGTGGGACAACTTTGAACATAATACATAGGTGTAATTTGACTCTCCAAAAAAGAAGATGGAACAGAAAAAGTATTTGAAGAATTAATAGTGAAAGAAATTTCCAAATTTGATAAAAATATAAAACCAGAGATCCAAGAAGCTAAACAGAACCCAAATACAAAGGCACATAGTAGAAATGCTCAAAAAAATTCTCATCTTAAAAGCAGCCATGGGGGTCGGGGGGTGGGGGAGAGAAAAATGACAGGTCACATACAGAAGAACACAGTAGAACAAAGGTAAGGATGACAGCAGATTTCCTTCCAGAAACAATGCAAGCAAGAAGACAGTGGAGCAACATCTTTTAAAAAACTGAAAGAAAAACTGTCAATCTAAAATTCATAGCCCATGAAAATACCTTTCAAAAGTCAGAGTGAAAAAAAATTTTTAGACATGCAAAAGGTGAAAAATTTCCTCACTGGTAGAACCACACTATAAGAAATATTAGAGACCTGAGTGGCTCAGTTGGTTAAGCATGTGACTCTTAGTATCAGCTCAGGTAATGGTCTCAGAGTTGTGAGATAAAGCTCCATGTCAGGTTTCATGCTGGGCATGGAGCCTGCCTAAGATTTTCTCTCTCCCTCTACACTTCCCCACCGAAAAAAAAAAAAAAAAAAAAAGGAAAGAAAAGAAAAGAAAAAAAGAAATGTTAAAAACAGTCCTTCAGGCAGAATTTAAATGAGAACACAGAAACATAGCTCTGCAAAAAGTAATCAGCAACACCTAAAATATCAACTGCAGGAACAACTATATACATTTCTTTTGATCATTTAAATTATTTAAAAATACAATTGACAGTTCAAATAGAAATAGTAACAGTATATGGACAGGTTTATAATATATGTATAAGTAGGATATACGAGGAAAATAATATGCAGGCTGGGAAAAGAGAAATGTTATAAGTTTTTATAGTATATGGAATATAGTACAATACCACTTAAAACAGAATAAAATATCTTAATATTATATGTTAAACTTTGAAGCAACCATTACATTAAGAAACGAAGAGCTATAACTAATAAACCAACAACAGGGATAATGTAGAATCATAAAAATACCACTTAGTAAAAATTAAGACAGAAAAAAACAAAGTGAAATAAAAAACAAATGTGAAAATACAAAACAAATAGCATGATGATAGCCCCAACGTATCAATAATCACATTAAATGCAAATGATCTAAGTACCCTATTAAAGGCAGAGATTATCAGATTCAATAAGAAATAATCCCCAATTATATTCTGCTTACAATAAGAATGAGGCCACAAACAATTCAAATGTGAAATAAGGAAAAATATACATCATGCTGAGACTATCATTTATGCAATAAAGTTTGAGAGGTGACATTAGCATCATCAGAAAAAGTAGATTTAAGAACAGAATACTATCAATGATAAAAAAGTCATTTCATAATGAGAAAAGAGTCAATTCATTTAAAGAATATACTAATTCTAAATACTTTTGCATCTAATAACAGAGCTTCAAAATGCATAAAAAACAATATGACAAAACTGCAAGGAAAATCTTCAAATCAACAATTATATTCAGAAGCTTCACTATACCTTGATAGAACAAGTAGACAGAAAATGAGAAATACAGAACT
The DNA here is from genome assembly GCF_964656455.1 of Halichoerus grypus. Classification (NCBI taxonomy): domain Eukaryota; kingdom Metazoa; phylum Chordata; class Mammalia; order Carnivora; family Phocidae; genus Halichoerus; species Halichoerus grypus. Next base: position 4,687,978 of record NC_135720.1, on the reverse strand, counting down.
GAACAGTGCAATCAACCTAATTAACACTTATAGAACTCCACTCAAAGACAGGAGAATAGCATATTTTTCAAGCACCTATTTGCCAACATAGATGATATTCTGAGCCATAAAACATGTCTCAATACATTTAAAAGGTTTTAAGTGATACAGAGCATTTTCTCTGAACATAATAGAAAAATTAAAAATCAAAAACAGAAAGATCTTTGGAAAAATCATCAAATATTTAGAAACTAAAAAAAAATACTAAATGATCCATGATCAAAAAGAAATAATCATGTAATTAAAAAATATTTTGAATTTAAAATAAAATAAAACATAGTAAATAATATATGTGACATTCCATTAAAGCAGGGCTTATGCTAAAATTTATAGCACTCAATTCCTGTATGAGAAAAAAAGAAAAGTTTCAAATCAGTAACCTCAGCTTTTACTTTCATAAGCTACAAAAAAAGAGCAGATTAAACATAACACAGAGGGGAAAGGAAATAATAAAGACAAGAACAACAATAAGTAAAATATAAAACAGAAAAACGATAGAGAAAATCAATGAAACCTAAAGGTGGTTCTTTGAGGAAATCAATAAAATTGATAAACTTCTAGCTGGAGAGATCAGGAAGTATAAAGAGAGAAGATACAAGTTGCCAATATTAGGAATGAGAGAGGTCATATAACAGATTCTAAAAATATCAAAAGAACAATAAGAAAATATTGTAAACACTTTATGCCAATAAATTTGAAAATTTGGATGAATTGGGCAAATTCCTTAGAGTACATGCATTATCCAGCCTCACTCAAGAAGAAGTAGATTATTTATTTATTTATTTATTTATTTAGTTAAAGATTTATTTATTCATTCGAGACACAGAGATACAGAGAGAGAGAACATGAGCAGGGGGAGAAGCAGAGGGAGAGGGAGAAGCAGGCCCCCCGCGGAGCAGGGAGCCCGATGTGGGGCTCGATCCCAGGACCCTGGGATCATGACCTGAGCCGGAGGCTGATGCTTAACCATCTGAGCCACCCAGGCACACCGAGAAGTAGATTATTTAAATAGCTGTACATTTATTAAAGAAATTTCTCATTAAAATCCTTCTCAAAAAAAAAAGTTTTTATGACATATGTTTTTCTTTGGCCTTTCCCTAAGTCAACTTCTCACATTAATGATTTTTGTCATATTCTGTTACATTAAGATCTGCTCATCTTGCTACATTTTTGAAGGATGCTTTACATATGTGTAATTTTGCAACATCATGCAGTGGAATTTGGAAATTAGTGGTTTGCTAAGTAAGACAGATCTCATATAAGTTGCCAATTTTATTATCCAGCATGGAAGAGCTCAGATGCATTCCTATCACCAACAATTTCATCAGAAGAGTCTTAAATATTGGGAAGCTGTTGGGCTCACAATGTTGGATATAATTTTTCCAAAATTTGGAATTTCGCAGGAAAGCTTGAATTTTATCGTTAGCAACCAAGGCTGTCAGTCGTTTTCCTGTATGTAACAGGTTCATTTTTTGACAAAATGTCTTGAAACACTCATGTCCGAATAGTCGTAGTTTGTCAGTCAGTCTTCCTCATAAAAATTATGTTAAATGAAAAAAGCAAGTAGCTCAGTTTGTAGATGAAACGATGGGGTCAGACAGCCTTCCTACTGCCCCGTGTACCAGAAGCGCTTTCAGCATTTTTTTCATTTCATCAAGCAGAATATTTAAGAAGACATGTATTTAAGAGTTGCAATTTAATAAAATTAATACTTTTTACTGCCCCCAGCAAGGATATTGTTAAGTGAAACTGGCTTCTTTTCCCACCACAAATGCTCTGAAAAATACAGTGACTGTTGGTTCTGTCTGGCGCCACCACCTCAATTCACATAAACCACTAGAAGGTTTATCCACCATTGTTTTTGCATCACTGCAAACGTCAGCACAAGAAGGCAACTAGCATCTCGATATAGTCCTAAAAACATTCTTGACTCTGTGTACCATTGAGAAGTCTTCTGGGAACCCCAGGGCTCTTTGACAACTACTGGTTTAGACAAAGCCGTGGAAGAAATAAAGCAAACTGTTTTCAGTGGTCGCCTCGTGGTGGTGGCATTAGTAGTAAAAAGGAATCAGCCTACTGATCTATCTCTTTCTGGGTTTAATTATTTCAATTCCTATATTACTTTTATCAGTTATTTTTAAAAACCAATGAAGAGAAATAATAAGTAAAATAATTATCATCATAATTATCACCCACAATTTGGTCAAGGCCAAAGCATAATTATATCCCAACTATTCTGATTCCTGCCTTAAAGTAACCTCTATTTTTAAAATCAATCAGTGCTGTGAAAAATGCTATGAAATTCATGATTATGCTTTCAAGGCATGTATTTTGAACTTTAGATAAATGTTTCATTGACTTAAACAATATAAAATTTAACAAATGACCAAATTCAACTTGTTGGCAAAATCGAAATATAACTTGAGTCTTTATAATCATCAGTATATAAGTAATATACAGGTGAAATCTTAATTTAATCCTGTAGAAAGTCACATATTTAAAATTGCTTGCTCCATAGATAAGTTAATGACTTTCAACAAAGCATGCAATAAGGTGAAAAAATGTAAATCCCCTTAGAGTGCCAAATATATGTCCTTATTCAATAGCCAGTTCCATTTATAACGATTTCCCTGAGCTGCACAAGCTAGTTGAATCGAATGATTTAATCAGCATGCTCTTTCCTATTTTCTCATTTATGCACATTAAACTGAGGATATAATCGCCCACATTATATGGAAACCCTTTCATGTTCTGAGTGGGTCAACGGTATTATTTTGAGCTTATTTGGCTGAAGGAAACTGGATTCTATCTGTTCTACATAAACTGATTAAATTTTAATTGCATTTACCATATTCCTTATAGATTTTGTTCAGCATAATTAAACCAATTAAACTTAAACACACTCACAGAAGGTGCCAAGGAAAAAAAGAAGTAAGGAAAACTATATTTTTCACTCACTTAATAGCATCTTGAGCTTTTTTAGGACTAGATTAGACATCATTGCAATTAATTGAGGGTAATTAAAAAGTAAAGAGACGCTGGTACTGTGGTCACTATTCAGTAGTGTGATACAAAGTGCTGAGGCCCTGTTGATGGGAAAGCAATTAATGGGATATTTTTATGTCCTTTCTCTCAACAGACAGTCATCAGACTTACAGTTCCAAGACCATAGTTTGGGATGCAATGAGTGTTCAAATGCTAAATGAAGACTCTAGTAAATATTATAAAGATGTGCAATGTAAAACAACTTTTTAAAAAATCCATCTTTGCTGTGCAAGGGTTGACAAACTTTTTCTTAAAGGGCCATAGTGTCCTTGTTGCAAGGGTTCAATTTCCCTGTTGTAGTGTGGACGCGGCCAGAGGTGATACCTAAAGGGCGGTGTTCCCCTAAAACTTCACTTCAAAAACAGGCAGACATCCCATGGTTTACCCAACAGTCTGTCCTCAAAACTTAGGCCCTAGAGTAGTGACTATTAGGGACTGCATGCTTACAAGGGAACATGTCAACAGCCAAAAAAAAAAAAAAAAAAAGGTTTACTTGATATACTGACCGATGTATATGAATATCACTGATAGTCCTTGAGATACAAGAGCAATCAAAGATTCGACTTATTTGGGGAACATAATAATCACTATTATACTTGGGTCTACCTTTGTGTTTGTCTATACTAAACAGATTCATCCATTTGAAAAAAATGAGGCAGAAGCTAATGAATAGTGGATTTTTTCCCCTCATTTTAGAAATCTATATAAATCAAGTGTCAAGACCATTCAAAAAGTCTCTGATTATAAGTCAGTGCTCTTTTTGTTCATTATTTTTTGAGCAACTAGTGAAATGCACACAAATTATCTGGTTTTTATTTTATTTATTTTTGTCTTTATTTTAAAGGATTGATGGGAGAAGCTCCTGAGTTCTCACTGTAAACTGGCAAAAATGACACTATTTTATGAGTATGGTTTAGGTTTAGGGGATGCGAAGGAAGGGGAAAGCATTTACCATATTAATAGTTTAAAACCCTTCCAGATCTGTTTTGGAATCTGGGAGAAAACTGTCCAAGCAAAACTCCCATCTCCAATGACCTTCCCGCCAACGAACTGAAGAAAAGCCATTCTTATTCAGATTCTAAGACCTTTGTCTTTCTCCAGCGAAATTCATTTGCACATCATTGATATGATAATGTCTCCTGTGCTGGTGGCCTCACAGCCCTGGGCCCGCCCAAACTGTTCCTGAACTCTTAGCATAAAACCTTAGAATCACTTTCTTCCTAGAAATGCGGTTTCTAGGGCAATGGATTTTTTCCCACTTTGAGACGGGTAACATTGACTATTGATACAGATATCTTTTAAATTGTTCTCTCAGTATAGAAAATTTTGCTTTCATGTTAGGAGCTAGAAGGATATCCTTCTGTGTTGGAGAAGACCCCTATTTAATCAAATCTTAGAAAAACAAAAACAAACATTATTTGCACATCAAATGAAGTAAAAGCAAACCACTCTCCAGCTTTTCTCCTATGCCCCTTGCTCCTGGGAACACAATACTACTTGCCAAGCACCCATGCCCTCACCCTACAAGTCATTAAAAATGTAATAAGTAAGCTTCTAAAGCTATTATTCCCTGAAAAGGGAAAAAAAAAAAAAAAAAGAAAAAGAAAAAAGGCATGCCAGCAAGAATAGAGTGTACTGAGCTTTGAGGATGTAAGTGCACTTCCTAGCTGTTTAAACATCTCCATTTGTTAGCACAGATGAACATAGTAATTGTAGATGCCTTGATTCTTTTATGCTTGTTCACACAATTTACTTCTTCACATAGCAGGTCATCCGAAATGGGTCATTCAGTTATGGGCATAATCGTCCAGGTTCAGTTGCTAATATAATTAGGAGTAATGTAAATTTAAGCAATTTTCCAAACCATAATTAGTAGGGCACAATAATATACAGAGAAATGCCACAGCTTTCCTCACTTGGTAGTCCAGTCCCAAGGAGAGTACTCTGCAGGGAAGCATGTTCCTCACGCCCAGTACGGAATGGAGGGCTTTAAACAGATGATTATCTTTAGTCTTCTATGGCCCCCATTTTCCAGATCAGACACTGAAGCTGGCAGAGGTTGAACCCTGTCCTTGTTCACAGAGCCAGCTTGTGGGAAATTCAGAATCTGTATTTGGGTCTGTCCGATTCCCATCATGGTATCATCTTACAAAAACCCAGATTAAAGTTTTGAAAATGAATATGCAGTCTAGATATCCGGGAATATCCTCTCTAGGAATGTTTACTTGGATACTCTTCTTGGGGGAAAAGAGAACAGGGAAGTTTGGGGAAAAGGCCCGTGCCTCCCTGACAATGCTCCTTCTGTCTTCTCTCTACCAGCTTTCCCACCTTCTCCTGCATTCCTTCCACAAGGTGTGGCCAACCTGATTCTCTGTACCACAGGACACTGATTGCACCAAGTTCACCAGTGAGGAGTGCCACTGTATGTTAAAAGACATTCTTACTGGAGACCCCCTTAACTCTCCTTCTCACTTACCATGGTAGGCCCAAGACCCACTTTGCAAAATGGGACTCAGCACGTTGACCCCTCCCTTCCCTATGGCAGGTCTTCTTCTGAGAGGAGGCACCCAGTCAAGGCTGAGGTAAGTTATACTCCACTTTTGACCATCAGCAATCGCGCCTAAGGGAGTCTTCCTGTGACTCTGTTGGAATGAGCATACTTCCGGGTGTGAATGGCCATGCAGAAGGGAGCAGTGTCAGGAGATGGACCACCTGCAGAGAGCATGGAGGAGGCTGGGGGGGAAGGGCACTGATGCCTTGTGGTCCCTGATCCACATTTCCCTGAATCTTGCTGCGGTCTTCCTTGGTTTCTAAGAGACACAGCAGTAATGTCACAATGAAATCCCTTTGTGGGCTTGAATTAACTTCAACAGGTTTCTATTTGTTTCAACAAAGGCGTTCTAACTACTATGCTAATCAGTGTACAAAACGTCCCAACTAAAAAAATCATGTAGTGGACACCAACCTCTGCAAAGTCCTTCACATGCCCCCAAATCTGTTCACCTGCTCTTGGTCAGCTACCTCACCCAATGCTCTTTGAGAAGAATGTTCCACAGCTTCACTTCTCCCCTCAAGAATTCTTTAGACAGCCAAGCAAAGTCTGGGGAATATATTTCTAATGTTTAGAAACTTATGGGAATTCTGATTAATGTACATTCCTGGCAAGAGTTATGTTTCTGAGATACAGTAACACCGATACATTTTTTCCTATAGTATGATTCCCAAGATGAGTTTTATACAAATCTAGCTACTCTGTTAGAGTAAATAATGTTATAGAATTTGCATGTAAATGTTTATTCAATAAATCACCTTCAGTGATGGATATTTTCAACGCTGTTATTATAGCTTCTAATGCAAAATTTAAACACTTCACTTTTTTATTATTTTTTAGTGTTATGAATCCTCTGAATAGATGTTTTGTTGATTATTCTCTCTCAGAACCCACCCTGTGCACTTCCTCTTTCACTGGCCCCCAAGGTGATCTGCCTGAAGCTGTGTTTGTGTCCATCTTTTGAGCTATCACCTGTGGGCCTCTGAACACTCTCATTGCCTTTCTTCTCCCCAAATACTCACCCTTTGTTTGATCTCAGCCCAACTCAGAGCAGCTCAACATGAAGGCAGAGTTCCCTTAGTTTGAAGGTGTACATTTTCTAGAAACATCTGCCACCTTCTAATGCTAGGTCCCCTTTCTTCCAATTCTTCTCTGTCCCAGTATTCTGGATTTTCCTTGTGGTCTGATAATCTTTGTTGCTTTTGATGTTGGCACTTTGACATCATTTGTAACTTCTGTTTTCTCTGTTCCCTAATTTGACTGAATATGCCTTTTCTGGTTTGCTCTTGTTGCTTTCTCTCCTTGTCTTACATAGTTTTCCTAAGAAAAGTCGGGAAAATTCTGAAACAACTCCTCTCAAGTTGTTCCTGCTGAAAGTTGTTCCTGCTGAAAGCTGCTAATATTTTCCTAATTGTTTCGATAGTTACTGAATTAAGAGTTGTAGATGATGATTGATGGTTCAGTGACTCTCAAAACTGATATCATCAAGCAAACTTTTAATTAATATTCTCTCCTGGACCTTATGGTATAAAATATGCTGATTACTAAACAGACTGCACTTATAAAATAATTGTTCATTGTCAAAGAGACATTTATAATTTCCAATTAAAATTGCTAATTAGCATGAACATCATGAGTTACTCTTACTAAATTGATATAGTACTAGACAAAACAAAAAAAAATTTTAATTAGTCTGTGCAATCTTAATGCTGATAAATTTGCATTCTCTTTTGGCTCTTTAAAAGATTGAAAACATATTTAAGACACCAATTACAATCAACATGGAAGGATTCTAAGGGGTCCAGGCACCTGCTGTGAACCACTAAGAAATAACCTTTGAACTTTCTTTTTTTAAATGGAATTTTAATTGCTTTGTAGTTTATTTAAAAACCTTTACCCAACTTTGTATAATACAAAGACAACTTCCTGAACTTCTATATGGTGATTTTATGATTAGGAAGTTAAAATGACAAATGAGTATTTAAATGTCTTGTGGATTAAATAAAACTTCTGACAGGCCAGTGGTGGAGCTTTCCATGCTACCAGAAATGTCCAGCTTTCTGGAAACGAGTAGTTTGCTTTTCTTTAGGCAAAATTTCTCTCAAATATGAAGAAGCTATAATTAAATATTTGGGTTTTGTGTTTGTAATTTATTATCAAATAGTTAAAATGTATGATGATGTACAGAAAAACAAGAAAATGACATTGATATAGTTACTACCCAAATTAAGTAATAAAACATTACCAATGTAGTTGAAAACACCTATATTCTTTTCCAGAGTTGAATCTTTCTCCTTTATTTGGGTGAACCAATTCCCTAAATTTAGATCTTATTATTTTTTATTATATTTATTAATACTATATAAAATATTATATATTTTTACATTTATTTTTACTATATATATTTACTATATATATAATACTACATATATACTATATATACTACTATATATACTATATATAATACTATACATATACTATATATAATACTATATATATACTATATATATAATACTATATATATTTTTACTCTATTTATATAATCTTGAAGAATACGAAGCATTGTTTTTAATGTTTCAATTGTATGCAGATGAAGCATATATATGAGTTCATTTGGTTGTCTGTCTAATTGGTATCTTTTTAAAAAAATTCTTTACCTATTTTGGATAGTGTCCATTGTGTATTTTACGTATTGTAAATATCTTCACCCAGTTCGTGTCTTAGTTTTGCATTTTCTTGAGGTCTCTCTTGATGAATATATATTGTTAATGTTGATGTACTCAAACTTCACTCTTACTGGTTGTGTTCTGTTGCATTTCTTACCTTGTTTAAGTACTTCTTCCCCACTTGGATGTCATAAAGATATAATTCTAATTTTTGTTTTAAAGCAAATTTTTATCCTCATATTGTTAATATACATAAAATTAATTTTTATGTGCAATCTCATACATCAATACATTTTTACTTCCTTCTATATTGATAACAATTACACCAATATCATTTGTTAAACAGTCCAACATGTCACCATTGATTTGTCATATTACTTTAGTCATGTATGTATTTTCCACCCATGCCTCAGCCTATTTCTGAGCTCTTCCATGCCTGTTTGCCTGTACCTATGCCAATATCATATTGGTATACTTTCTATACTTTTACAATAAACCTAGATATTTGGCATTTAAGTCATATAATTGTCTTCTTCCACAGAATTTTAGGCTATTTTTTTTTTTGTCCTTAAATTATGTTTTCAGTATGACTTAATAAATTTGACTCAAAATTCTTTTGGGGTTATCTTTGGAATTGTATCAAATCTGTACATTGCAGAAAATTGACAGCTTTATGATACTAAGATTTTGTATATGTGACATGTTATGTCTATTTATGGATGGCTACTTCTTTGTCCTTAAAAAGTTTTATACTATTTTTTTCTTGAAAGAAATGTACAGGATTTTAGACTTATTTCTAGGTATTTGATATATTTATTGTTACTATAGACAGTATTTGTTTTTAAATTACAATTATTTTTAAAAGTATATATTGCAGAGTAAAGTAATATAATTGGATTTTAATATTGATCTCATATTGAGCGACTTTGCTAAATTCCTTCATTAGATCTAAAAATTTAAGTTCAAAAGTTCTTGGGTTTTGTTTTTTTTTTTGGTAAAAAATAGGCAATGATATTGTCTACACATAATGGCAATTCTGTTTTGTTTTCTCAGTTCCTATAATTTTCATTTATCTTTTAGTTTCTCTGCAGTTGTTAATACCTCTGACATATTGTTAATCCTAAGAGGTTATAGCAGAAATCTTGATCTTATTTCTAATATTTTATTTTATTTCTTAAAGATTTTTATTTATTTATTGGAGAGAGAGAGAGAGAGAGAATGAGCAGGGAGGGGCAGAGAGGACAGAAAGAGAAGCAGACTCCCTGCTCAGCAGGAAGACTTGTTTCTAACTTTTAAAAGTGGTATTTCTATCACATAACTATAAAATAAGTAATATGCTACCACATTTTTGTACATACACTTTATGTGGTTTAAAAAAAATCACTAGTGGGGCGCCTGGGTGGCTCAGTCAGTTGAGTGTCAGATTCTTAATCATGATCTCAGAGTCATGAGATCAAGCCCCACATGCTTGATCTCCATGTTCAGTGGGGAGTCTGCTTCTCTCTCTCACTTCCTCTCCCTCTGCCCTTCCCCTCGCTCATGCTCTCTTTCTCTAAAATAAATAAATAAATCTTTTAAAAAATTGCTGGTTACTTAAGAGATTTGATAATAAATGAATGGCTTTTTATTAATTACTTTTTAAATTCATTTGTATTATCATGTGATTTTTCCCCCCTTTTAATCTTGTAAGTGGGGAATTAAGCTAGAATATTTTAAAATATCAAAACAGTTTGCATCCCTGGAATAAATTCAACTTGGTCATCAAATATATATATATTTAGTACTTTACCAGATTTTGGTCAGCCAATATTGTTTTAAATATTTCTATATACAGTTGACCCTTGAACAATGAGGGGATTAGGGGCATGGACACACAGTCAAAAGTCCACATATCAGTTTGACTCCCCAAAAACTTAATTACTAATAGCCTACTGTTGACCAGAAGCCCTAATGATAACAAAAAACAGTCAAGTAACATATATTTTTTATGTTATATGTATTTTATACCATATTCTTACAATAAAGTAAGCTAGAGTAAAGAAATGTAAAGAAAATCATAAGAAAATATGTTTACAGTACTGTGCTATATTTATCAAAAAGAATCCACTTACAAGTTTGACTCCCCAAAAGTTTAACTACTTGCAGCCTACTGTTAACCAGATGCCTTTCTGATAACATAGAACAGTTGATTAATGATTCTGTATGTTACATGTATTATATACCACATTCTTACAATTAAGGAAACTAGAGAAAAGAAAATGTTAAGATAATCACAGGAGAGAAAATACATTTACAGTACTATATCATATTTATTGGAAAACAACCTACATATAGGGGGACCCATGCAAATCAAACTCATGTTGTTCAAAGGTCAACTGTGCATGAAAATGAAATTTGCATGTACTAGTATTTTTAACAGCCTTTGACCAATTATAGTACTAAACTCTCCTAGATTCTTTAAGTTATTTAGAAAATAGGCTTTTCCCCCTATTTTCAGGGAATTTGCATAATATTAGAATTTTATTTTTCATGAAATTTTACTGGATAAAACTAGATTTAGTGTTTGTATCTTTAACGGATGAGCTTTTGGGTAATAATTTAATTTATTTAACGAGTATAGTTTGAGTTGGCTTTACTTTTCTTGTATATCAGTTTTATTGTTTTACTTTTCAGAAATAGATCTGTATTGGTCAAATTTTCTATTTATTATCAATTTTTTTATGTTACTCACTTGCTTTTAAAAGAAAAATACCTCATTTTTGTAATTGTGTCTCCTTAAAAATTGTTATATTACTTTTGTCTTCTATTTTTTTAAAAAATCAATCTTGATAGATATTGGATATTAACTAATTTTTGCCTACAACAAACTTTGGCTCTTTTGATAATCTCTATTCTATTTTTGTTTTTGGTTTTTTTCCTCTTAATTCAAATGTCTTTGAATTAATTCTATTTTTTTAAATGTTTTGACTGGCTGTTTAGTTCATGTACTTCATATTCTTACTTTTTAAATACAAACAATTAAGTATATATGTAATTTATGAAATTTTTTATGAAAAAATTCCCATATATAGGCAAGGTAGTTTCCTAATTTAATATTAAACTTACTCTGTTACTAAAATATGGTTTGTTTCCTTTACATTTATGTCCATTACTTATATTTTAAAAATAATTTTAATCATTCTATTTTATGCTTTCTTGTTGTCTTGCTTTTCCTGTGTTTCTTCTAGCTTTTTCTGTCTTATTGTTATTTTTTCTCTTCTGGAAATTATATGGCTAATCCCATTTCTTCAGTGTGTGCTCTTAAACCTTTATCCTGCATACCTAAAGTCTACATTAATCCTGATATCTTTCTCCTCCCAAGAAATATGAGGACTTTGAACATTGTAATCTCAATCCCATCTATTTGGCTTACAAATTGTTTTCTAATATTTCAAGCTAATACATTTTAAATTCCAGAAATCAAACATTATTATGCTTGCTGGAGTCAATAATTTTCAATTTAAAACTTACTCACTAATTCCTTTCTCACTGTTAATTCTCCCATCTCAGACCTCCACTCTACCATAATATTTTCCTTCTTTTTAAAGCATCTCTCTTAAGGGTTTTTTTTTTTTTTTTTCATGCCCACCTGTTAGTAGTCCAAAAATGTCTTTAACTTTTTTTGAATGACTATTTAGCTTGTATTCAATTTTGTTTATTTATTATTACTTTTTAATTTGAAGCTCTCCTATTCTTGTCTTCTGACTTTTACTCTGCTGTTGAGAAATCTGCTGTTAGAGTAATTGGTTTTTTTGGTTGTGTGTGTGTGTGTGTGTGTGTGTAGCTTATCTTTTCTTCTTTTCTCTCATTCTGCCTCAAATTTCTTTCACAATTAAGATTCTTTTTTATTTTGGTGTCTTGCAGTTTCATTATGCTATGTTTAAGGATAGAATTCTTTTTTACATTTTCTGCCTGAGATTTTAAAGCCTCTTTGTTCTCTCATACTTTCTCCATTTCTAATTTTCTGTTCAACCTAAACACCGAGTTTTTTATTTCAGGGGGATTATATTTTATAAATCTGGATGTTAAAACTAGGTTTCAAATCTGCCTGTTTCCTAATTTTTATTGTGACTTATTTCTTGTACATGTTACTAATTCTTTCATGTATTTCTTTATAGTTTTTAAACATATTTAGTTTGTAATCCGGATCTGTATCAGTTTGACAAATATATACAGTCATGGTACCACCACCACAATCAAGACCTAGAACATTTCCAGTACTCCAAAAAGTCGTCTGGTACAAGAGGAACCAATCCCCTCATACCACTAACAGTCACAGGGCACTACTGATATGTTTTCTGTCCCCCTAATGTTACCTTCTCTAGTGTCATATAAATTATACCATCTTCTATGTCCAGTACTTTATATATCTAGATATTATTTCATTTCATGTATTTACTCATTGTGTTTCTCCTTTCATCTATTGATAAACATTTGAGTTATTTCTAGTTTGAGGCTAATATGAACAAAGCTTCTGTAAACACTTGTGTATAGATCATTGTGTGGGAAAATCCGATTTTGTTTCCCAAGAGAAACAAAATCGGATATCCCATACCTGGCATAGGATTGCTGAATCACATACATATATGTTGAACTTCACACACACTCAAAAAATATCCTGCCAAACTATTAAAAAGAAAAAAAGGCTGTACCATTTTGCATTCCTAATTTTTACACATCCTTGCCAGCACTTGATTTTGCCAGCCTTTAAATGGTGGCCTTTTTTGTGGTATCTCATTTTGTATAGTGGTATCTCATTTTGATATTAATGGCACATATAATCTTGGACTTATTTTCCATTCCTGTATCTTTGGTGAAGTGTTCATTCAAATGGTTTCCCATTTCTTTATCAGATTACCTTATTATTGATTTATAAGAGCTCTTTCTTTAGCATAGCTAAGTGCTCTATATAAGTTATGTACTTTGAAAATATTTTCTCTTTCATTTTCTTAACTGTGTTTTAAATTTAAATTTTAAAGCTGGTTAACTTATCAATGTCTTATCCAACAAGTCTTTGTCTACCATGTAGTCATAAATATTTCTCCTGTGTTAACTTCTAGATGTGTCATAGCTTGACCTTGTACCTTCACATCTATAACCCATTTTAAGATAATTTTTAGTATGGTATGAGGTCAAGTTTAACGTATTTTTGCTTTGTTTTTGCAAATAGCTATCCAATTTTTTCAGAATCATTTATTGAAAAGACTATCATTTCCCACTGAATTAAGTTGCATATTTGTCAAAAATTAAAAGCCAATTATCATATGGTTTCATTTATTTGTGGAACATAAGGAAGAGCATGGAGGACATTAGGAGAAGGAAGGGAAAAATGAAGGGAGGGGGGAATCGGAGGGAGAGATGAACCATGAGAGACTATGGACTCTGAGAAACAAACAGGGTTTTAGAGGGGAGAAGGGAGGGGGGATTGGTTAGCCTGGTGATGGGTATTAAGGAAGGCACATACTACATGGAGCACTGGGTGTTATATGAAAACAATGGATCATGGATCACCACATCAAAAACTAATGATGTATTGTATGGTGACTAACATAACATAATAAAATTAAAAAAAAAAAATTAACTGACCACATGATTATGTCTTTTAATGGAATTTCTGTCCTGTCCATTGTTCTACATGTCTATCCTTAGTTCATACTCTCTTGATTACTATAACTTAATAGTAATTCTTGAAATAATGTAGTGTAAGTCCACTAACTTCATTCTTCCTTTTCAAAATTCTTTAGGCTATACTAGTTTTTGTCTTTCCACATAAAATTCAGAATCACCTCAATAATTTTCTGTTTAAAATAGGATGCTATGATTTTGATTGATATTGTATGAAATCTAATGATCAATTTGGGGAGAAGTGACATCTTAACAATTTTGAGTCTTTTGATTCATAAACACTGTATGTCTTTTGATTTATTTAGGTCTATTTTCTCTCAAGATTTTACAGTGTTTATTTTGGAGATATTACATGTATTTTGTTAAATTTACTCTTAAATATTTCATGGTTTAGATGGTGTTATACATCATACGCATTATATTTCAATTTCCAATTTTTCTTTATTAATATATAGGCACACAATTAAGTATGGTTTATTGAATTTGTATCCTGCAACACTGCTAAACTCACTTAAAAATTTTAGCAACTTATTTTGGGGCATTCCCTTGGGTTTTCTGCATAAATGATCATGTTCTTTGAGAACATGAGAAAAAATATAATTTTGTTTCCTTTCCAAACTGTGCCTTATTATTTCTTTTTCATGCCTGATTGCAATGGTTAGGACCTCTACTGCAATGTTGAATGATTTTGGTGGAGACAGCCATTCTTGTTTTGTTCCCAATCTTAGGCAGATAATATTCCATCTTTTACCATTAAATGTAATGTTAGCTATAGATTACTTATAGAGGACTTTCATTAGTATGGAGATGTTACCTCTATTCATAGTTTGCTGAGATTTTTGTCATGAATGGATGTAGAATTTTGTCAAATGCTTTTATTGCTTTCATTAAGACTGCTTGTTTTTTTAAAATTCTTGTTTAACCTGTTATAATGTATTACAGTTATTGATATTTTAATATTGAAGTTACCTCTCATTCTTGGGTTAGATTCATCACGGTCATGGTATAATATCCATTTTAAATGTTGCTTGACTTTATTTCCTAATATTGTGTTAAGGTGTTTATTTTTTTAAGTTCATGAAACATATTAATCAATGTTTTTTTTTTGTTTTTTTTTTGCAAACATTTTATCTTGTTTTGGTGTCAAAGTAATGAAGACCCCATAAAATGCATAAGAAATATTTACCTCTTTTTTTTTTATTTTTTGGAAGAGTTTTTGGGTAGAATTGGTATTATTCTTTAAATATTTGGTGGAATATTTCAGTGAAGTCATTTTTGCCAGGATCCTTGTCAGAAAGGTATTAACTATGAAGTCAATATTTTGTGCAAGATAAAGAATGTTCTATTTATTTCTTTTTCTTTTTCTTTTTTTAGGTAGGCTCCATGCCCAGTGTGGAGGCCAACATAGGGCTTGAACTCATGACCCTGAGATCAACACCTGAGCTGAGATCAAGAGCTGGATGCTTAACTGACTAAGGTACCCAGGCACCCTGAAAGTATTCTATTTCTTTTTGAATACGGTTTGACAATTTGTATTCTTCAAGAATTTTATCCATTTAATCAAAATTATCAAATTCATTGGCAAAAAAATGTTCATAACAGTTTTTTACCTTCCATTTAACCTCTATAGTACATGTAGTATGCCCATTCCTTCATCCCTCTCTCAATTGCTGAGAAAGAACTGAATTCTTCATCTATAATTGTGGGTTTTTCTATTCCCCCCTTTAATGCCACAAGCTTTTGCTTGAATCTTTATTATTTGCTGCATTCAGAGTTAGGATTGTTATGTCTACTTGATGGATTTTCTCTATATCATTATGGGATGTCCCTCTTCATCCTTGGTAATATTACTTGTTCTGACATTTATCTTGTCTGATACTAATAGAGCCTCTCAAATTTTCTTTTGCTTAAGATTTGGATGATACATCTGTTTCTATTTTATTATTTTTAATTTATGTATGTCTTTCTATTTTAAGTGAATTTCTTATAGAAAAATATATTTGGATATTGCTTCTATTTGCCTTTTAATTGGAAACTTTAGATTTTTCATATTAATATAGTGCTTGCTAATGGCTGGAAATTTAAATCAACCATCTTGTTATTTGTTTTCTATGTATTCTAAATATATTTATTTCTTTTGTACTCTTTTTCCTGCCTTTTTTTGAAATAATTGAATTTATTTCTATGATTCATTTTTATCTAAACTATTCTATGATTCATTCCTATTTTTCAGTTGTTGATCTCTATGGTTTACAATATACATCTTTAACTTATCACTGTCTATATACACATAGTAATATACCTAGTTTTATTTTTTAGTCATACATCTTATTTCTAAACATTATAACACTGCAATGCCTTGCTGCTATATTTTCTAGACATTCACTTTTCTTTTAAAGAGATTATGAATAGGAAAGAATGTCTTTCATGTTTACACACATGTTTATTATTTCTGCAGCTCTTTATTTCTTTCTGTCTTTCCAAATTTCTATCTGGTACCATATTTTTTCTTTCTGAAGAATTATATTAAATTTTTCTCATTGTTTAGATTTGCTAACAATGATATTATTCAAGTTTGGGTTTTCTGAAAAAGCCTTGCCCTTACTTTTGAGGTATTTTAACACAATATGGGGAAAGTTGTAGGTTTTCAGGTTTTTCATTCATAATTGTAAATGTATAGCTTTATTGTCTTCTGATATGCGTAGTTTTTGGTGACAAGTCTGCTATTATTTTCTCTTTATTTCTCTGTGTCTGCAGTTTTGTTTTTTTTTTTTTTCCTTGTATCTCTGGATGCCTTCAACATTTCTCTGATCATCTTTGATTTCTAATAGTTTAATTTTGATAAGCTTAATATATTTTTTAAATCCTGCTAGTTTTCTTTGAGATTTTTGGTTTTATGGTTTGTTTCCTTTGATTAATTTAGTAAATTTCTTGGCCTTTCTGTCTTCAAATATTTCTTCTCTCATTCTGTCCTTCTTCTTGTTTTAAAATTCCAACTAAATGCACATTAGACCTTTGGACAGAGCTGTTAGGTTGTTTTCCTACTTTCTTCTTTCTCTCTCTGTTTCAATTTGGAAAATTGCTATTGGCCTGTTCCTAACTTAATCATTTTTTTCTCTGCTGTGTCTGGCTTTTTGGCATGTCTGTCAAAGGATTTTTTCTTTTTTTTAAATCTCTGGCATTATTTTCTCTACCATATTTATTTGACACCTTTAATAGCTCCTCTCTCTCGATGCTGAAAGTCCCTATCTGTTCATTAATATTTTTCCACAGAAGACCATTGTTGCTTATTACTCAGTGCAAGGCTTCTGATGAAGAAGGTTTTTGTTTGTTTGTTTATTTTTTGGTCTTCTGTTTTTGTTTTTGTTTTTGTGGAGGCATGCTCCTGTCCATCCTTGGTCATCATCAGGCCTTGAGCCTCCAAGCTTTAGAAATAGGGCTTCTTGCCATCTTACTCCTTCCTCTACAAGGTCATGAAACTCTCCTTTGTGCCAGTGTGGGTTCTTAAGCCTACAAGTGAGTTTTTGTCCCTCGGCAATGTCAGCCAAACTCTCTTTTGTTTCCATGCAGAACGGTGTCCATAAGTGGGTTTGCTTTACTTCCTTTGGTAGCAGGTAGATCTTACTCTGTGTGACAGCAGGGAAGAGGTGTCCAGGTGCCCCATCCTCCAGCAGCAGCTGCTGACCTTTTCCTGAGACTGTGAGGCAGAAGCATTCCCTGGCTTGCCCAACAGCAGCTTGCATTTGCTTCATGGGAGAGAGAGGTTCACCAGTGAACAGTTTTGTGCCTGTCCGCAGCAATGGCTGGTCACCACCCATATGTAGCCGGACTCGAGGGTGGATACCTCGTCTTCAAGTAGCCAGTGGTGGCTGCTGAAAATGGCTGGCAAGTGGTCGCTGCTTTCCTTGGTGCCAGGGATCCCCACAGATTCTAAACTGTCACACAGGCCCCCACTCTGCCTTTTAAAATCTGTTCAAGTTGAAGAATGTTTTCTTGCCTGATAAGATGCTTGCTTCCACTTCCTCCCATGCTCCACTGAAGACAAAACAATTCACAGGTCCCTCTGCCCTCTGAGGACTCGGTAGTTTTCAGAATTCAGTTCACCTGATGGCTTTGTGACTTGAGCTTTCTGATGGGCTTAAAAAAAGTTCTAAATCTATGGTTGATCTGGCTGCTACCTGTTGTTTGCCTGGGAGCATGTTTCTACTGCTGTTTTCTACAGTGATTCCTAAGTGAGAGTGGAATCATGCAACACCACCTTGATAGTGATAAGTACAATAATGTGACTAAATGGCAACTATTCTAAGGAAATTGCCTCATTCTAAAAGCAATGGCTTTTGAGACAGCTCCACCTTGTTACCCCCTTCAAAGTAAATCTGGCCTGAGAATTGTTTTGTCACACATGCCTCAAGTTAAATTCCTCTTGATTAGATGTTAGCAACGTTTTCAAACTTCCTTAAGTTTTGTTATTCCAAATTTGGGATTATAAGATTTTAAATCTGTTCTTTTGACCTTTTTCTTGTTCTTGCTTTTTTCTTTTTGTTTAAATTGTAACTGTCCATTCACATCAGTATATTACCATGATATCTTCTAACTGTTATGTTGAATTAAACCCTGGTGCTCAGAGGCATGTGTGTCCTATATCAATGCTACAGTTTCTCATGGAAACAAAGCTCAGAGTAAATATAGAGGCATAATATATTATGTTCCATCTAAGCTTCTTCATTGATTCTGAAAAGTTGTGGGCATGAGATCCAATGACAATTTTTATTGTTAGTGCCATATGTGAAAAAAAAAAAAGAATAAAAATGCTTACTTCAGACAGGTACTACAAAAATTAATGGCATGTCTACAATAGAAAGTTTATTTGGGAACTAAATTTAAAAAAACAGAAAATTTCTGCATACTTTAAAAAGAGGAAATGAAGTGAACTGATGTTAGGTTCAAAGTAAGTGTAGACACGACATGAGAAAGATACATGGGGTTTTACGATGGAATTTATAATAATATAAGAACAAATTTTCAAAATATATTTACCATTAGATTTGCCATTTCTTTTTTCCTCTCATTCTTTTTATTTTGAAATAATTTTAACTTACAGAAAAACTGCAGGACTAACACAAAGAACTTTTTGGTCCTGAGCCATTGAAGACTATGTTGCTAGCAATATGCCCTGTCGACCATACAGATACTTTACTGAGCTTTTTCTCACAAACAACATTCTCCTACATAAGTACACACAATGATAAAATGAAGACATGTACAATGATGATTTACTACAACCCAATCCACAGATCTCATTCAAGTTTCCCCAGCTGTCCAACAATGTCCTTGCAAAGAACCCAACCCAGGGTCACACCTTGCTTTTGGTTTTCATCCCTCTCTGGTTTCCTTCAGCCTAGAACATTCCCTCAATCTTTCCTGGACCTTCATGACCACTTTTGGTGATAACAGGATAGTTATTCTGTAGAATGTTCCTTCATCTGGATTTGTCTGATGTGTCTTCATGTTAAGCATGTCCTTCAAGAACCCTCCCCCCCCCAAAAAAGCAGGTCCTTCAAGGCAAGCATTTTGGCAGGAATATCACAGAAGTGCTTCTGTCTTCTTCTGGTTGCCTCTTACCAGCTGGTGCATCCTTTCAATTTGTTGCCTTAATTGTGATGCTAATTTTGATTACTTGATTTACTTCAGATGGTCTCTGCCAGGTTTTCCAGCACTCAGAATCTAAGGTCTGGGGGCGAGGTGGGCACCTTGCTTCAGGATGTTGCTGCTCGAAGTCCCTCGCAGTGGGAGCATTTCCGTTGTTCTTCATTCTTTCCTGTAGTTTGAAGTTTCCCTTGGGTGAGAGTCTTCCTCATCATCGGAGAGCCCTTCAAACAGAAACTCACCTTTCCAACAACGGAGATGCAGGTTGGCTCTTGGGGGGCCTCGGAGGGGCGTGGTCCCCGCCTCTGTGACGTCGGTGTCTGCCCAGCGCCTCGGGGCACAGGCTTTGGCGCAGGGATGTCTGCACTGGGCACAGGTGTTCAGGCTCTGAGCCTCGCGCCCCTGAGTGGAGGGGTCCTGCAGGGACAGCAGCCAGCCGCCTGAAGCTCACACCCTAGGTTTGCCATTTCTTAATAATAAGAAACACTGGGATCTGGAATTTGCTAGGCCAACTTGTGTTTTGTCCTGATTTTGAAAAAAGATGTGAGGATCTTCAAAAAATAGCATGCTGTTTTAGGACACTAACTCTTTACGTGTTCATACTTGACTTGATGTCAGCTAAAGGTTATTTGTAAACCCACAATTCGTTCATTACTATCTTCCTCATTTAGTTCTGTTAGCATACCATTAGAAACATAATTTATAAAAGCATTCCCTGGTACTTTAAAATAATACATGAAGATCAATAATATTACTTGGATTTTCAGGAGTCAGGCTATTTTTTTCAGCTTTTTAACTTAACTTCTGTTAAAGTAAGTGCTTTCTTTTACCTTCCACACGTATTTACAAACTTACTTGAAAGAAAACACTGGATTTTAGGAAATAATTTGAAGTATTTATGTTTATAAAACCAATAATTTAATTGTTTCAGCTTGTTAAAATATTTATTTACTTTTACTTTTAGGGTCTGTGGATGTGAGAAACAATGAGGATGTTTTAATTAAAGCTATCTTTAAGCACTGCATATTTAAAGCAAAATATTGGAAATCAACTTAATTTCCTTTATATATCTGATGGAAACATTTCATTTCTGGAAATGTCCTTACTCTTTTACATGGCAAAGTAAATTCTTGTGAAAGATGTGAATTAAAGCAGTTTAGTCAATTCAACATTATATGATATCTCATTAAACATAGAGGTCTCACAATAATATCTCATTGGGTCAGGATGACTTCTAACAACCATTTATATAATACTTGACAAAGCACATGAACTTATGTTAGTGATGCAGCTCTCTCATAAAAAAACTTGGCCCATGAAGTTAAGGAAAACATGTAAACTGATGTTACTGAAAGAGATGTACATTTTTTATTTGGCTTCCATAATACAAACTTTATTTTAATTACCATGTATGTAAAAACATGAATACTTATCAGTCCTTGCCCTACAATCTGATATTCGCCTAACCTAAGTGAGAGTTTGAATATATGCAAGACCGGTAACAGAAAAAAATGTCTTGCTCTTGAATATCAGAAGACATTTTCCCTACTGCTTTTCCTACATTAGAGATGCTGTTATTTTGAAGTCTTTGATCTGGTTTTTTTTTTTTTCCCTATTAGCTTGCACCTTACTCCTTAAATTTGATGTAGGACAATTCTTTGCGCAACAGCTATTAGTAAAGCAATTTTTTTTCCCTTAAAAAAGTTTATATTAAGTTGTATTTAGGTTTACAAACACTTACAAAAATCATACAGTGATTTCTCAAATGCTGAGGGCCACAGAGTCGTGCTCCAGTTGTTTTGCACCCTTCCAAGTATTTGGTATTGGGAGGGTTTATATATATATATATATATATATATTCTAATAGATGTCTAGTGATATCTTATTGTAATTTGCATTTCTTTAGGCCTAATGATGTGGATTATCTTTTTGTATGATTAGTTACCATCAATACACCTTCTTTGGTGAAGTATCTACTTAGTTTTTTAATCGGGTTGTTTTACTATTGTTGAGTTTTGAGAGTTTTTATATATTTTACATACAAGTCCTAGGTCAGAAATGTGATTTGTACATATGTTTTCTCAATCTGAGGTTTGTCTAGTCATTCTCTTAATGGTCTCTTTCATAGGACAAACACTTTCAATTTTGATAAAGAAAAATTAATATTTTTTTAATATGCTTTGTGCTTCTGGAGTCACATTTAAAAACTCTTTCTGTTACCTAAGGTCAAAAAGTGTTTTCCCATGGTTCTTCTAGAAGTTTTTTAGTTTCAGGTTTGGGATTATTTTTCCCTTTAAACTGTATTATTCCCTAAATGGCCATCTGAACTTTGTTCATGTAAATTAAACACTGTTTAAGTAAGCATAAGAAACAAACTAAAGAGATTTTCTTAAATGCCGAGAACGATCTAAATTAGAAAAACACTTAAAAATGATTTTAATAATAAAAAAGATCTTTTTATTATTAAAAGAAACTAAGGTTGTTAAACTGTGCTGTGAATCCTATGATGTTAATCATCTCATCACCTAAATAACTAGCTTTGCTGCGTAGACTTTGGGCAGTCACTGTGTTCACTGTCCTAGATTTAAATACTTATGAGACACAGACCAAAGTCCTAGTTTCTACAACTGTATATATATGATCCTACATTAGCAAATTAAATGAAAATAAAGTATCTCCACACTGTCTGACAATAATTCAATCAAACATATGGAGAACTAGGCCTTAAATCCAGTCTTTAAAGGGAACGAAGCCTCTTGCTCACTCTAGGAGGTGAGGGAAACAACGGGTCACCCTCCACCTTCTCAGCAGCAATCTGGGCTCTAATGAGAAAATTCAGATGGCACATCCTTTATCATAGTTTCACTATGTAATTCCTTCTGTATCTTTTTGGAAAGGAACAGTTGCAAGAAAATAATAGTTTTCAGACAGTTTCAAAAGCTTTCGTTAATTAACTTAGTCCTCCTCATTTAGAATTCAATTGAAGTCACTGTGACTGGTGCCCACATCTCATTGAAAAACAGACGATTGAAAGATGAGCTATCTGCTCTCATATAAAGATGCCCCGTGCATTGCACATCTAATCATTCCTTTCATTCCTTTTGAACTATCAGTATCATTGGAACATCTTATTATAGGATACTGAAAATGCTCTTCCCGTTCCTTCTAATATCATCATCGATGTTTTCATTTTCTTTGCAATTGCACGGTGACGCTATGGAAAAGCCACCTTCTTCCATAGAAATGCCACATTCAAAGAAGACTTTTCATAAAATCCTGAACAAATAGCTGGAAAAGAATAGCAGCACTTAAGCCATGCTTTTCAAGGTCTCCCTCTGCATGAATCTGTGAATGCTGGAATGGTTGGATGCCACAGAGATGGAACCAAAGACATAGTCACATCTACCTCTTTCCTCTGATAAAACAGGAAGGCGCAGGCCCAGGAGTGAAGCGTGTTTTCTCAAGTCAGTCAGCTACGTCCGTACCTGGATATCTCAGATCACTATCTGGTTTTATTTCATCCCCAAGTATAGATCTTTTCAAAGCATCTTCTATGACTCTTAGCAGATTACACAATGTTGGCATGACTTGTCATAAGTGGACCCGGGAGGTAGAAATATGCTAAAAATGTAATAAGGTGTCAATAGAGACTGGACCTTCAGATTTTTTAAGCTAGGAAATTGCCATTTAGAGACTTTTCAGCAGTATCTGCCTTCTTGGTCATGGATTGGCATTTTACTTTGAGAAAAATGCCTCTTTGTTCTGGGAAGATGGAACTGAAAGGTCCTTTTAACTGTGAAGATTTAAGGGTGTTTTAAACCTGTTGGGGACCTGAGGCTTATGAACTATCAGTGCATAAACGGACCTCCAACAGCCCATTTCTATTTCCTTTCCTGTGTTTACCTGAGAGCAATATACTTGGTGGGAGCAGAGTAAATGTGACACTCATCTTCCCCTCGTGATTAAATTTTCCTGGGACATGTCTGAGGGTGAGTAGTAGGAATCGAGGCCACATGACAGGAAAGGAGCCCCAGAGAGCCTGGAAAAAAGACACCTGAAGGGAAGAAGGAAATGAGATCCATGATGTTTTCTTAACACGGGGACCCGGCTGGGGAGAGGGACCCTGGCTCTTTGCACTTGCTGCGCTGTTCATGCTTGGCAGCACCCCTCTAGTCTGTGTGTGTGTGGAGGGCTATGTCCTGTGTGCCCGCCTGCTGCAAGTATCCCGTGCAGCACTGAAACTGTGGGACTGACACCCATGCATGAACACGATTCCCACTGAACTTGAACTTGGAAGGAAAATGCTTTCCCCCTGAGCTGGGTGAACTGGCAGCAGTGCTGAGGCGGCAGCTAAAGAGCAGGATGTATCTACCATCAGCAAAAGCCAGCGCGGGCCAGACCCTGTCTGAGGAAGACGCCATGCTGAAGGCCCACAGCCAGCAGGGCAGCAGGGAGGGCGCTGGTCCTGGGGTTTGCAGGGCTCAGCCGTCGTGGGAGCCCGGCATGGTCCCTGCTTCCCTGACTGAGGTCTGCTGGTACTCAAAAATGATTTCATGAACAAGTATGAGTAATCCTTGGGATTTAGGGGAGGAGGATCCTGGGGAAAGAAAAGGACTTCCAGTTCATTTATAAGGTCGGAACTAGTATCAAAACAGTTTAGATCTTAGCAGAAAAGTTGTTCTGTTATTTTTTCACCTTGGGTGGATAAAGCCTGGGATGTGTATTATCCAACACAATAAAATGTGTCGCGAGATAATTTTTCTTACGGCAGCTTTGCCTACATGAATGATACCATGCACGCAGTCTGCCCCTAGAGTGCAGGGAAGCTATTTGCTTTGGCACCGATGGTTGTAGAAATTAGAAACTGGGAAAGAAATGGTTTTTGAGCCCCCACCTCATGCTAGTTGTTGTTACATGTGCTAGGGGTAAATGAGGGCAGGAGACACACCAGCTCAGCTGTGGGGGAGACTGGTGGGATGGTTGAGAAACATTTACTGCCCGTCCTTCTGCGAGGACCACATTTCTCACCCTACTGTTCTCTGTGATTGTGTCACCATGATCTCGTCTCCACGGCATTGGAAATCAAGGTAGTGTGGTCAGGGTTGAGTCTCCGTGATCTTGGATCTCTGGGCGACTTCAGTGAGCCAGACCTTCTTGTTTGGTCCTGCAGGAAAAGGAACGTGAGTTGAAAGCTGCTGAGATGTTTGAAATACTCGTTTCCAAGTCTCTCCTCTCGGTTACGCTCTCCAAGTGCAGGTGACATTGTAGCAGGAGTAGCCACGACCCTAAGAAAGTGGAGAGGTAGGTGCGCATGAAGAGAGCAGGTGATCGGGGTGTGGGGGGCCAGCAACAATGCAGGAGGACAGCGGGAGATTGTGGTTTCAAATAAGGGGGTGGTCAGGGTGGGTCTCATGAGAGGGTCATATTTGAGTAAAACTGTGTTTCTTCTAAGGTTTACATGGAACTTCTGTTACCTCCACCCTACATTTTGGGTTAATAGTATCATGTTTAATATGTAGTCTATTTTTTCCCTCATATTTGACTATTCTTTCTGTCTAGATCAAATATATATTGGATTTCTACCAAAAGACCTACATGTACCAGGCGCTGGGGATGGTGGATGAGACAGACAAAATCCTGTGGTCCCAGCTCAGGGTCAGAAGCTGGTCCAGCTGTCCTCACATGGGCTCCCTCCCATGGGCTGGCTGGGTCCTATTCCCAACTCTGTGTACTCAGGGACCTTGGCAGCTGTCAGCAGCCTGTGTCCCCATCAGCATCTGGTTCTCAAGAAGGAATGTTTAATTGTGACGAGACAACATCCGCCCTGGCCTCCCTCCAGGGGGTCTCGGTACAGGACCAGCCCTGTCTTTCAGTCCATGTCAATTAGCCAAATCTTTAAAAACAGGCCTTTGCATCTGCTCTGCAATTAGTTACTGGTCATGTTCTTACTCCCAGCTTACTTGGCCAACCTCGGACTATGTGGGAAAGGTGTGACGTATTATGTTGTTCCAGGATGAAACTTCATTTCCAGTGTGCATTCTACTTGGTGGTTCAGTCCCTTCCTGTGGGATTTCATATAAGTTCTGCAGGCCCAGGGAATCATTTCCCTGTCCCCCAGGTTTGCCCTATGGCCCCTTCAGGCCTGTCTGCTTAGCCATGGGTCACAGGCCCAGGATCTTCAGGAGCACATCAGGTCCAGTGAGCATGTGAGAAAGTGGGGGTGCATGGTGGTGATGGGGGTGCAGGGGACAGATTAAACTGCAGACTGTGAACCTGAGGGGTTCCAAGTCAAGATTTCTAAAACCCGGACGCTTAAACAAAAATACACCTTCAGACCAGGGCTGAATCCAAGAATGCTGGCCCCTCCTGACAGCAAAGCAGTTTCTACTCAGGTGTCTTGCCAGGTGTTCAGATCCCCTGTGACGGGGCCCAGAATTTGTAAACTGGTCTGGGGTCTCCTCTGTATCCTTTCCGTCAGGCTTAGATTGGGGAGGGGCCCCAAGATGCTGGGCCCATTTCTCAGGGGTTTGTGGTCTACACATTTTTATCCCCCTTCAGATTTCTTCCCCCAACCCTGGGCATGCGGGGCCCTTGTCTTGTGTGTGTGTCTGATGAGGGGTGTGGGCAGCGCACACCCGTGGCAGCTTTGCCCTGAGCTGTAGACTTAACTCCCAAGACTGTGCCTACAGCCCCCAGCAAGCACGATGGCATCTATCACTGTTACCCTCTGCACTTCCTCTGTGTCTTCCGTTTCCCGAAGAAATGATGCAGCTTTCCCTAGCTCTGATTTTAAAATTGCAGGACAAGTATCAGGTGTGCTACTAGATGACTTCCGGGGGATTGCACTCAATGTAATAAATGGCATCCAATCACACTGAGAAAACATCATTCTCTTTTGAATCCCTTATGACTCCTGATTATGTCAAAGAGAAAAATGTCCTGCTGGTGCACTTAATTCACAAGGTCACCTGGTACACACATGATTACCCTTAGCACAGCGTAGGGGCACAGATTCAGGCTTTCACTGGGAGTGGAAATTAGGAAGCATTTAATAGTTGCCATTTTGTTTTTATTTGGTATATTTTATGCTTAACGTCTGCTTACAACAACATGAAATATGCTTTCCCTTTCAGTTTGTGTTGCAAAGTTTCCTTTTGAAATAATTCTCCATTAAGTAAATGAATTCATTTAGGAAAAAAAATCCATCAATGAGAGTACATATTGCTCTCTGAGATGGTAAAAAAATCATGTATGTGATGAAGGGATGACTATAGTTTGGGAAACACTGTCCTAACCACCTGTCTTGGAAAGGGCACATGACACAAGCAAATCCGGAAGACCACCTTGATGAATATTTCAAAATATCCGTCCACAAGAATGAACGTAAATTTCCTGTCTTTGAGAAGAAAATATTTAAAACTATTTGTTAAGCCTTTCAAAAAAATCCACTATTACCCTTCAAAAGCACTTTTCCCTATCTTTGTCGGACTCCTACACAATTAGACACAGGGATTGGTCCAAACCCGCAACACTTGCTTTGAACTCACCTTATAACCCACTAGTAACCTTCTCCTCCACCACTGAGAGAACAGAGGTGGCCAGAGCAGATTTCCCCCACATCCCACCGCTCATTCTGAGGGCATCAACATCTGCCCACACACTCCACCAGCCTAAAGTGATGGTTCTTTCTCTTCCCCTCCCCCAGGATCTGACCCCGCCCTTGCATTAGCTCACAACTTGTTCTCTCTCTTGGGTCTTCATCCTTTCTCTGTCTGGGGGCTGTTCTCCATCAGTCCATACCCTGAGTCTCAGATCACACATCCAAATGCCTGCTGGGCACACTCACTGAAATATACCTGTAAGCATGTCATACTCAGTATATTTAAAACGGGTTTTTTCATCATCTCTTTTTTACCAGATACCTCTTATCTATTCTTTATCGATTTGATAGCATCAATATACTCAATATCCACAACATTAAACCTGGAGATGATCGTTTTCCTTCACACTTACTCTGCACCATGTATATTCAATCAGATATAATATTCTGTGACTATTTCTCCAATTAATTCTCCTTTCCTGGTCCTCATTGTGACTCTCCTTAGTTCAGTCTCAAATAATCATTCTTGTAATTATATTGATGAAGTCCTAATCTGTGTTCTCTTCTTTCCTTCTTCATATATACCTTTCATGCACAACCAAATAAAAATATGATTGTACATTCTCCTGCTTTTTATTTGCTATGAGCATCAGTTACTTGCTTGGTGAATTCTAAGCCCTACATATAACATAGGAGATGCCATGATTTACCTTGGCCTTCTGTTCCAGCCTCACCTTTTGAAACTCCCTTGCTCACCTATAGGCCCCATCAGTACCAGACTGATTATAGATCCTGCGTCCATTGTGCTGCTCTGTCCTGAGCCCCTGGACCATCATTACACCATGACCATGTTCCTTGTCTGCCTTGACAACTCTTCCTTACTCTTAATGAATGAGTTTAGCTATTATCTCGCCCAAGAAGCCTTCCCTGACCCACCACCACAGCCCCAGCAAGTGGGAGTCCTAATCTTTGTGGTCTCATTGGACTTTGCTCCTAGTTTAGTTTAATCAGAGCATATTCCCACATGGTGCGGAAATGATCTGTTTATTTTCCTGTTCCCTCTTCAGGCTGTGCACTCCCTAGGGAGGGTACTCATTCATCCTGAGTCCTCAGCAAGGGGCTTTATACATAGTAGACATTCAATGACAGTTTGTTCTTCACAGTTCTTCTTTCATAAAATTGTATCATTTGAAAACAATGAGGCATTGTTACAAAACTAGCAATGCTAAGAATTATTATTTCCCATACAGGAAGACATATATGCAGAAAGAGGAGTCGATGGGTAAAACGCTGGAAAGATAACTATATAAACTTTATTTGCACCCACACTGGAAAAAAGAAAAGGTGTACGATTGATTTTAAATTGCACATGAATAGTCTCTGTAGGCAGAACAGAGATTAAAATAAGAGCTACTGTCCATTGAAAAGTAGATGCAATATTCAAAATGAATAGTACTCAAAACAAAGCTCTAAAGGATACACAAAACAAAGAAGAATGAGAAAAAAATAAAACAGTATGCAAAGAACTTGACTTTTGATAGCCAATTCTCCTATGAGTTGAGGATTGATTCACTGAAAATACCAGGATATATTTGGAAAATGTTCCTTCTCTGCTATTAGCTGTGTGACAGGAAAATCTTCCTAAATTATCTGAATCTATTTTATCTTAAATAAAGTGAGGATTAAAAATATCTCCCTCACAGAAAAGTTTAGAGACATACATAAGAATATATGTATCATGTACTGGCAGAGAACTTCACCCAAAATTAGTCCTCATTGCAGTTTAATGATGGAATTATGGAGTGAAAAGAAAAATTGGAAATTCCATACCTTTTAAATCAATCTGGCATAAAATCTTTGCATTTAGTATAGAGAGCAGCAAACCTTTTCTCTAAAGAGCCATATAGAAATATTCTTGGATTTGAAGGTCATGTGACCACTGTCATAATTATTCAATTCTGCCATTGTAGAACAAAAGCAATGTGTATACAAATGGGCATGGCTGTGTTGTAATAAAACTTTATTTGCAAACGCAAGCCAGGGGCCAGATTTGGACCACAGACCATAGTTTTTGCAAACCCCCAATTTAGTAGATTAGGAGGTATAAATATGAGTTAGACATTTTGAAAGATAAATTTTTACATTCTTTTTTCTTTTGTTCTAATAAAACCTGGCATCCTATTTGCAAATTTTTTAAGTTGGTTATCTCATGTATTCTCAAAAGAAAGTTGCATGCTTTGTTAGTATATTTTTGGAGAGAATTACAAATTTAAGATATGCTTATGAAGATCAGTTGTCTTTTGTTCCAAAGGAAGTAGCTATATAAATTCATTCAAAATGAATGAAAATATAGGTCATAATATGTTAGGAAAGTAAAAGTCTGGTTTTGACTGATAATCACTTATTTCTCTAGGAAACTAATGTCTAGAAAGTAAAGGAAAGATAAATTCCAGTAATTTCATGGCTTGGAAAGGCAAATACTTCCTATTGATCAATTATTTCAACATTTAATAAGAAACATCCAGTATGCTTCCCAGCTGTCAACTTAGTTGTATACCACCTACCACAAAAAAAGTGCTAAGTCTGTTCTGTGTTTTTTCCTGCTTATTTTGCCACCCTAAGGAAAAACAACAACAATAATGGTTTGAAAATGTAATTTTTAAATGTGCCACCTATTACTGGTATGTATACCTCTTACTTGTATGCATCATTTTGCATTTAACATATCTTTTGTTTTCTTTTCATTCTGAGAAATTATTGCTTCTCTGCCAGATTCTGGAATTGGAGTCCCACACCTCTGAAACTATTTTACACATCATTGTGTGAGAAGACACGTCATTCTTCCAGATCAGAAGAAGCCTGTATGGACTCTTTTCTAGGAGCAAGCCTTTAATAATGCCTCTTGGGACAATTCTCATACATTTCCCTCATACAATTTCCTTCCCTTAACTCTATTTCCCAAGAAAACATTATCCACATTCTTTTTCCATCTAAATGTTTGGAGGTGTGATGCATATTATTTACCATGAAGGACTTTTCAATTAGAATTTGTCACTATGGTTCCCCTGAAATCTATCCTATTAAAAATTTCTTCTTTCTCAGAGTGAGAGTCCCAGGCTGAGGGAGCACATCCAATGTGCATTTGGTTCCTCTTTGAGCCTGGACATTTAGGTCATCTCTTTTTTCCAATGTCTAGGGCTTCTTTTCCTGACTGCTTAATAATAACAGTATTCATATTTCCTGCAGTGCACGCTGCAGCATTTTTTCCCTTGAAATTTCAAGACCTTGAGCAAAGATTAATGTATTAAAGACATCGACATGAGAAAAGGAGGTCAGGAAATACTACATCATTCATATCACTAAATATAAAGATATTTGATGTTTGTCTGAAGGTATGGGACACACAGGGAAAGACTGGACAATCCTCAGGGTCTTTCTCTGATGAAGACACCAAACTCCTCCTCCTAATAGTTTTTGCTTTTAAATAATTTGAAGGTGTTTGCCCTCTTTTTAAAGATTTATTTATTTATTCATGTATTTATTTTAGAGAGAGAGAGAGAATGCACAAGCGGGAGGGGCAGAGGGAGAGGAAGAGAGAATCCCAAGCAGACTCTGTGCTGAGCACTGAGCCGGACACACGGCTTGATCTCAGGACCCTGAGATCATGGCCTGAGCCAAAATCAAGAGTCAGATACTCAATTGACTGCACCACCCAGGCGTCTCTGTTTGCCCTCTTTATAGTTATGTTTTAGCTTAAGGAATGGGGCAAAAAAGACTTTTTCCACAAATATAATCTTCAGTGAAAATTTTCCATAGATCTTAATATTTTCCTACTGGGACCCCTTTTAGGGGTAGTTGTTTTTCAAAGCATAGAGTTGTTCATTTAATTTTCACAAATCAAGGTAGGAAATCAACCTAGAATATAGGTTTTACAAGCATAAGTTACATTTTTGCTTTTTTTCATATTTCTTGTTGTATTTGTGATTCTCATCTTTGATTTTCCTTTCATTGACTTCTCTAATCAAACTAACAGGTAGCATTTTAAATATTTGTCTGACCCTAATGTTTCTGAATGTTTTTCCTGTTGTCTTTTCTGGTTCAAGCAAATATAAATATTGGAAGTGACACAGAATAGTTCTCTTGATGAGCATTATTCCATTTACCTTTTTAACAAGGTCTTAAGGAAGAACAAAAATTTGAAATCACATGCAAATTTTAGTGTTCTATTGCCTAGTTAACTGACCTCACACTGTTTAAGGATAAAATATTAAATGACTTCACAAGACCCTTGGACATTAAACTCTTGGAAATTCGAGGGATGAAATGAGAAGATGCAAGACAGAGTGAATATTTTAATGTCTTTGAGGCAATGAGCAAAATTACATTTGCTGATGAAGATACAAATAGGTAAGGTTGCTTATGTTGGTAAAATGTTTACTGTCAGGGGAAAAGATGAATTTCAGAAAGCTCCCCCACTTCCTTTTCATATTACCCTAGCTTAATATATGGAGAATGTTATTCTAGATGTGAGAAATTGTGCAAATTTTTATATTGGAGCAACAAGTGTGATTCATTTTGATTACAGAATTTTTAGATCAAGGTGTAAGAAGTTTGGGTTGTGTTTTAAAAAATATCTGAATCAATTTTAAGTTGAAATTTTAGGATAAAATCTCAGAAATTAGCAGAATATTCTAATTGTAAATATATATGGGTCTCTCTCTCTCTATATATATATATAGTAAAATATATGGGTATTAACATCAAATTGGGAAAATCATAATGAGAATAAGCTATTACAAATCTATTATTTCATTTTATTTTTTAAAGATTTTATTGATTTATTTATGTGACAGAGAGAGACACAGCCAGAGAGAGAATGCAAGCAGGGGGAGTGGGAGAAGGAGAAGCAGGTTCCTCGCTGAGCAGGGAGCCTGATGCGGGGCTCAATCCCAGGATCCTGGGATCATGACCTGAGCTGAAGGCAGACGCTTAACGACTGAGCCACCCAGGCACCCCTAAATCTATTATTTTAAATGAAAAGCTGACATCTTCATAATTTGAAAAATAGCCACACACTCATCTGGAAAACACTTCATCCAGTTTATATCAGGTGTGCCTAATGCAGTGCTTGGTGAAAGGTAAGCCCTTACTAAGTATTTGTGGACAGAATGGACGGAATGCTTTGTGGGTTTATTTTTTATTTATTTATTTTTTAAAGATTTTATTTATTTATTTGACAGAGAGAGCACGCACAAGCACAAGCAGGGTGAGTGGCAGGCAGAGGGAGAGGGAGAAGCAGGTTCCCCGCTGAGCAGGGAGCCCACCGTGGGACTCAATCCCAGGACCCTGGGATCATGACCTAAGCCAAAGGCAGACACTTAACCAACTGAGCCACCCAAACGCCCCTGCTTTGTGGTTTTATTTTTTTAATTTTTTAATTTTTTTAAAGATTTTATTTATTTATGTATTAGAGAGCGAGCGAGAGAGAGAAACAGCATGAGAGGGGAGAAGGTCAGAGGGAGAAGCAGGCTCGCCGCTGAGCTGGGAGCCCGATGTGGGACTCGATCCCAGGACTCCAGGATCATGACCTGAGCTGAAGGCAGTCGCTTAACCAACTGAGCCACCCAGGCGCCCTGCTTTGTGGTTTTAAATCAGCAACCCCCTCCTCACCAAAGCAACCCTCAGCTCACAATTCCCTCTCCCAAGCTCAGCAGGCTGAACTCATCCTTTGTGACGAGTGGCATCAACAAGCAAACCAAAGGGCATCTCAGAAATTCACAAAGAGCCCCAAAACACCATTCCAAGGCAAAAAGTAACAAACCTTTGGTGTTCCCTTTCCAGAAGGTACCATTCCATAGCTAAAACTGCATGGCTCTCCTGGTGTTCATTTTCCAGATCGCCAGTCTTTCATATTATAGCTGATCAAATATAAATACTTTTCTATAACTAGATTGCTTGGAACTTGCTCAAGATTGACCTGTGACCTTCATTTATGAAAAATGGATATGCTTGATTGCTCCGCACTGACACTGAGCATGTTCAATTAATGCTTACATTATAAAGAATGTGCAAACAACACAAACGGAAATTAAATCCTTTTCACTATCTGTCTGCGTCTGAGCATTCATAAATTGAAATAAGTGTGAAAGAGCTGTCCTCAATCAATTTCGGCTCCAGTCCCTGACCTGATTATGCTATGCGTATCAATATACATTCCCTTAATTAAATGTGGTTCAGTGAGCCTTAATGGTATTAAAAAGAGAGAGAGAGAGAGAGAATGGGGCCTCATATTACTACCCATCATGTTGTTGGGGAAAACAATAGAGAGATTGATGAAAAGGAACGTTGGCAGAAGAAAAGCTGTTGTGTGCATTATCATAATTATCTCCTATGCTGAGTGACTTCAAAGGGAGATGCTAAGACTGTCACTTGTTTTCCTCAGCAATCTCCTGTAAGTCTAAGGATTACAGGAATAGGCAGAGCCTCTACATCATTTTGAGAAATTTGGTCCTGTTTTGGTGTGTTCGCTATTCATTCACTGCTTATTCTGACACTGCTACAAACATTTGCAAGCCTTTCCTGACACCCCATTTTAAGCAATACAAGAAAGTTACTTTATAAGACTCAGCTTTCTTCCTAAAGCTTAAAAAAAAAAAACAAAATGTTCTCTCACTGGGCTGTTAAGCAGCTTCAAATATGCGTCCCTCCTCTGATTGCTGTCTCATTTCCTCTTTCCTGTCTTCTTTGTCCTCTTCAGGGACAGTAGAACGTCTTCCACCCAAGACATCATGGTGGTCTGCGAGGTTGTAGCCTGCAGAGAATCTTTTCCAGGTGACGCTGCCTCTCCGGACTCCTGATAGTGGGGAGCCTAGCTGAGTGTTGCTTTCATCCGTGATGTGCTGGGAATGATGCTAATTAAAGCTTCTTACAGGGCTACCTTCTCCCCACTTTACTGTGGAGCTTAGATTAAGATCTGACAGACGGAAAGAGTCGCAGGTCGACTCAGAAGGAAGTAGGAGGAGACAAGCAGAAT